>NW_008592566.1:0-6472 GCF_000691845.1 Merops nubicus
TATATATATATTATTCTAAATCTAATCTGAGTTCTTTGCGTACTTCGCAAATCATAAGATTATTTTATGAGATTATTTCAGCATGACTTCTTATCCACAGCTAAAGAAACCTCTAATGCCAGTTACAATCTCATCCTGCAATACCCGAAACCAAGAAAGAAGGGAAGGTAATAGCAAGAAAAAAAGCAGTAGAAATTTTTACCATGTTACCATTCAATAGAATATGTCTTTTTAAGGCACCACCTCAGACACATGCTGTAACATGTTGCCTCTCAGTGACCTTGACTTTCTTCTGTTCCAAAAATTAGGTGAAAAATGATAAAAATGAGAGGCTGTGTGATGCAGGTGATACATCTAGCTGTCACAGAGCAGAGATAAGGAAGCCCTTCAGCTGAGAAATGGCAGTTACAAAAGGCTTATTAGCCTCAAATATACTTTATCTGGTTTAAAAAAAAAAAAAAAATCAGAGGAGAAAACTGTCTCCAGACTGCTCTTCTCACCTCTTCCAACATGTAATTAGCCATCACACAACAGGAGTCACTGCCACCTTGCTCTGCTGTCTGTCACCAGCCTGGAGCCACCTCCTCACAGAGCACCACAACTTCAACCACTATTTTGCCCCATTTAGGACTGAAGATGAGCAAGATGAGGTTTTATAAGCACCTTTTACTTCCATCTAATAATAATTATGATCTTTTATGTATCAACTGTCGAGACCCTGAGGCCACCGCCAGGCCACACATTCCCTGCCCCATGCTCTGGAACTTCCCTCACCATGCCTACTGCCCAGGACTCCACATCAGACCCTGGGGCCATCAACCCCTGCCCAGGGGCAGTCTCCAACTTCCCACAGCCCTGCCCTGCCTGGCCACGGGCCCCACCAAGCTGGGCCCACATCCTGGCCCAGCTTCAGCCCAGCCCTGTCCCCAGGGAGGTGCCATATGCAGAGGGCTGGGGCTGCCCCAATGCATATGACACCAAAAACTTCCTCATCCTGTGTATCACTTACAAAGCACAATTTTAAACAGAACAGTAATCACTTCGCCCTCTGTCCTGAACCAATTATTCTCAAATAATTATAACATATTAAATCTCCAGAAATTATTCCAGGCATAGGTCTTTTAAAAAATATTTCCATGAAATGGCAAACATTATTTGCTGGTGGCTATCAGAAATTGCTGCAGCTGCTTGTACAGGTCCTGTAGGACTCTGTTTGCCCAGACTTGTATTCTTAAGTAAGTATGAACTACAACAAATTAAGCAGAAAAAATAATGATTGCTCAGCATTTCTGGAAATTGAGAAAACATCTGTTTGGACCAAATGTAGGGGGGTCTCTTTATGATTATGTTCTAAATCATCGGGAAGTAAAGTTGGAAAAAGCAGTCCAGATGAGAGCTCCATTATACCAGTTATTATTAAAGTATTAAAGTGAGAAGAGCAAATTGAGAAGAATGGTAGAAGAAAAGGACATTTAGATTTTTTGTGTTGCCTCTAGAACTAAGACAGGGCTCCTGTTCATAAATGTCTGCTGCAGTTTGGGGTCAGGACAGCCCCCAGCACCATAACAAACGCTCTCTTAACTCCCTCCCCCCACCCCTGAAAGGGAAAAAGGGAGAGAGACTTGTTGACTAGAAAAGAAAAGCAAACAGTTTTAATACTACCACTAATAATAATAGCAATAATGATAATAAAAGAGACCATGTACAAATATATACAAATTTAGTACAGAACCCAGCTCCCCCCGATGGCAATACATCACCTTCACCTCTGGCTGGGGAGCAGCCCCCGGGGACAAGTCCCAGGCTGGGCTCAGCCACAGAGGGCGACTGGATACAGAAGATGGATTCTGGAACTCGTCTCAGGAACAAAGGGCTCGGGATCAAAGGCAGGATGGATGAAGTCATCCTCAGATGCTGGACATGCAGCAGAAGCAGCCAGTAGGCAGAAGAGAAGAACACGGAAGGGGCGACAGAAGGGCTTGTCCCTCCTGATCCTTCAGCTTTAGGGATGGAATACCCCACTGGTGAATACTTGGGTCAGTTATTCTGCCTGCTCCTCCCTGCAGGTGTGGGGTACTCTCTGCCCCCCTCCGTGCTTAGCACTGGCCTTGGTCTGCACGCTAATCCCCGGCAGCAACTCTAAACATGAAGTCTAATCACTGCTGAAGCCAGATAGTTTATGAAAACACGGCTAACCTCAGACAGAGCAGTTAATTAGAAGAGCTTTAGCTAAAAAGTAAAATCATTGAGCAGAACCAGCTCTATGTACTTCAAACCAGGGCAGTGTTCAAACCTTAGCTAGGCAAGAAAAAGGACAGCAGAAAGAGTTATCACTCTGTCCTCTTCCAAAAAGGCAGTTTTGAATATTAAAAAAGCTGGAAGCTCTCTCCCAGTATATTCAATATTTGCTCTGATGACAAAATGATGTCAAGCAGTTACCTTTTCATGTCACAAGAAGGAAGGACACGATTTTATGCATTGCATTCCTGTGCTAGCCTTTCACCTCATGAGTGGAGGCCCAGTTCTCACCGGAATGATCTCATCTTCATTCGATTAGGATGCAAAGAACAGCAGCATTCACATATCTATCTGACAACGTTTCAGTCTGTTATTATGGGCACCTTTACATAGCTCATGGCACCCTTTCCCTCTAATTTGCAAGTTAGGAACATTCCACTTTGACTGTCTCTTGGATTGCTGTATAACTGTAATAGTGGAGGGTTAAAAACATGCAGCTGGAGTAAAGCAATCTTTAATGTTTCAGTCTATATCTTGCTGTTTAAAGGGGATTTCAAAGTTAAGAAGATGCTATCAGGAAAAAATTGTATTTGTAACTTGTTTTCACTTTCTTCTTCTACTCAGAGTTTCTTAAAGCTGACTCCTGTAATCTTTATTTTCCCCCAATTCTATTGCTTTTTTTGGTATGCTTACTTAATACTAGATCAAGACATCAAGGCCAAACTCTCAGCTGAGGTAGGGTAGAAAGACACAGAAATACTTGAAAGTTCTAGCTAAGACCTGAGTGCCATCTTGTTAAAAATGCAAAATGAGTCCTTATGCAAAAAACTGAACAGACATCATGTCTGTACATGACATGGTACAAGAAGCACGGTTGCGAGCTGTTGAAGACTGCACAAATCAAGCGCAAATCATGGTTCTCCCTGGGTATATCTGCAAAGCCTTTGTTTGACCATGCCCAGAAGGAGGCTCAGAGGCAACTTGGTCACAAATGCCGTTGGAGACTACTTTCTGTTGCAGGAGTCTTTAGCATTGTACACTGCCACTCTAGCTGAATTTCAGGCAGAAATTCACTTCAGAAAGTGGTCAAAAGCTATAAAGTGTGGAGTATCCATTACTATGGCTATTCTTGCACCTGCTTATCGCCACTTTTAACAGACAGGGTACTTTTGACTCAGTACTCACTAGATGGGCCCATTCCTCGTTTGCAAATTACTAAGCCTTCACTCTTTTACATCAGATAACTTGTGACCTTACACTCAATAGTGCAGCTTAACTCTGAAAGACATATGAACATTATCTGCCTTTAAGCTAAACATACTGGCTAAACTTCAAAAATCTGAATACAGTGTTTGTTAAAGAACACGTCTTAGAAAAATGTGTATTTATCCTATGTCTTTCCAGTCCAAAGCATAGTACCCTAACCACTGGCTGCATATTGCATAGACAATATATGGATGTGAATACATGCAATTCATGTGAAAAAAGAAAATTTTCTTCCTTAGTCAACATCAATCAACAGAAAGCAGTCAAGTCAGTATGCACTTGGTCATGACCAGCACTCAGCAGAGCAAGAGTGAATAAGGTCTGGTGTGATGCCAGCAGCCAGGACCCATGAGGCATGAGTCCACTGTGTCCTAACAAATCACATGTGCTGAGACAACCTGAGACCACTTCCAAAGAGGAAATAAAATTATTGGTCTTTCTAGATACAATGGCACACCATGCAACAACATATTCATTTTAAAAGTACCAAGCTATTGAAAATCCAAGCAGTGGGAGCTGAAGCTGGAAAACAAGCTTTTATGTCCTTGCATATGCAGAAAAAGCAGTCTTCCACTGAAAGAACATATTGGAGAAAAATGACGTGATTCCTAATTCACATTTTGGACTAAACTCCATACAAAAGTGAAAAATTTTCTTCCTCAGTAACTTGACTCCAATAACAAAAGGTATGTCTGGACCTGGTCTAGGACAAGACTGTTCATGTATGTCACAAGCAGAATCATTCACCTCACAGTAAAACTCCTCTCATAGTAGCTAGACTGAGGAAAAACTATTCTGTTGATGAATTAAAGTTTGTATCCATGCTACTTACTGAAGAACAGGATTTAGATGGTGATGCATTTGATAAAGACACAGTGATACTGCTTACTGTCACTGTTATTTTCTGAATACCTAAAAGCATTTTTTATAGCACTTAGGTCAGCTAAGAGAGGTACCAGTTGGGTACCTGTCCCCAGACATCTGCCTGAAAACCTGTTTTCATTTTTTTTTTTAATTACTAATATATAATACACCTGTTTGTGCTTTTCTCCATCTATATACTTACCGATGCTATCAACAGTAATAGTAATAAGATGTTATGATCTTCACTGAAATTAAGTTCTTGTGTGCAAAGGCAAACAAGTATAAGGATGTACCAAAGTCTCACTTACAGAAGTCAACAAACAGGGTGGCAAACTGATATACATCTGAAACCCTGGCTCTTATTAAAATCAATGGCAAAACTGCCAGTAACTTCAGAAACAAAAAATGTCACTCATGGACTGCATGATACACTCATGGGCACAAAGACTGTCTGCAGAAAGGTTCAGAAACAGAAGAGCATAGGTCCCAGCCTTTAAATGCAGTCCTTAGTCTCATTAAAACCAGTTTCTGTTTAAGACCCTTCCTGCAACAGTATCTCCCATTAGCTTCTGCTAGAGTTCTGAATATGCCTCAAAGATAAACAGACTGCTTAATTATTAGTTGGTGGTGCATGACAGAATTTTGGAAACAGGACTGTGAATGTCACATGAACAGCAAATATGTTCATATTTTGTACTTAGGAAGTAGGCATCGGTTGCCTCCACTGTAATGAAAATATGTACATACATTTTTACTGCTAGTAAGACTATTTTGATGAGATAATTATACAGATGTAGGTCCCTACGAGGGTTAAATGAGCATGGAAACACTACTACACAGTTCTGTGCCCTGACTAGCTATAGCCTAAGCATTCTAGGATTTGTCAAAACATTTTGCAGAAATAACACAGAGTTTTGACAATGCATGTCTCAGGAAACACACTGAATGGGGAATGATTTCTTTAATAGCAACCAATATTTCTGAAATACCTGCTATATCTGTGAAAAAAGCTTTGTGGAACAGAATTTCTGTTGATGTTACAGTTTTTATAGAAAAAAAAAGTCTTTTCTTTGTTGTATAAAAAAACTTTCCTAAGCTATTGAAAAATGCATGTGGATAAATTCATATGCATAAATGCATGAGCCTTCAAAATGGCAAGTGGCTGATTTTTGAAGTACCATCTTGTGCTTTTTGCAAGTATCTATACTACATGAAGTACAGAATTTCAGAATATAAACTGGAATACATGTTTCTGTATTGTTTAATAATGTACAGTTCTTGATTGATTTTTATAAAGTTTTCAGTGTTAAACTTTGCAGTTTGTAAAAGTGAGTTATTTTCTGGTAACAGATATAAAATTCAAAATCTGGAGAAAAAAAAAAAAAGCACAGCAGTACACGAGTTAACTTCTCATGCTTATGAAACCAAGACTGCCTAGCAGCAGACTACAGGCAGTGCTGTCAAGCAAACTGCTAGCAGACTTCCTTTCAACTATGCCTAATTAGAATCAAGCAATGAAGGACATACAAATGCCACCGAACTAGAAGCATTTTTCTTTGTAAATATAAAAATATATCAGAATTTCAGTAAGTATAACCAATTAATAGTTTGCCTTGTTCAGCTATGCCAAACAGTAATAGAAACAGACACTAGCAGTATACACGGTACTGATTTTTGGAGGTACGTTCAAACACACGCAATACCTGGAACTTTTCTATCTATGTAAAAACTCAGCTTTAGAGAACTTGTTGAGGAAATAGACCGGACAATCCTACGGTTACTCTAACTCCTTTAGAAGTTCAAGAAAGACCCGGAGTCAACTATTCCGTAACTCTGCTGCTGAAAAGTGCAGCGGAGATGGTGGTTTGGTTAATATAGTTATATGTCGTTGTTCGGCAGACAGTCCTGAAGATTACACTGCCCGGGTCACCTAAAAAATAACCTTCCAGGAAAAACGACCGGTGCGGCTTAGAATAAACTGTTGCTTCGTCCTTCCGGCGTGATGAGCGGCAGAGGAGCTCGTCTCCCGACGGGGCCCCGTGGGGCTCGGGTGTCCTGCTGTGGGGAGGGGTCCGGTCTCCCCGCGCCAGCGCCAGCGCAGCCC
>NW_008592567.1:0-21483 GCF_000691845.1 Merops nubicus
TAGAGTCTGTTTCCGTACGTCATACCCTTTCTACACCTGCTTGTGCAAACCCCAAAACACGGCTCTCTAGGAGTTCTCAGGTGTTTGCTGATAGACAACATATTTACTTAAAAGAAAAAGTATGAATAATGAATCAAAAAGAAGCCTCCGAGCCAGCTGTACTAATGGCTTTTTACCTGTAGCACCAAGAGCTTGTATATTCTGGCTTTGTGTTAAAAAGCATGCTGATTAAACCATAATATTATGTTTTGATCTAGCCTACAGCTGAATGAATTACTGGCAGGAAACACAGCTCATGAATTTAATCAAAAATCCTTTCATTTGTCACAGCCGCTTCCTGTCCGTCTTTTAAACATCTGCTTCTCTTGTTCGCGACAGAAAAAGTCTTTGTTAAAATAATAAGCGTTCACCAGGCTTTCCCCCGAATAAAGTGTGCAGCTTCTCAATGAAACATTCTTTCCTCCTCCCGTCAAGTTTATTTTACGTATCTTTAATAGCTTCCTTGCACCCCTCTCTTTCTTTCCACGTTGAAATTCTGGAAAATCTCAAGCTGACAAAGGAAGGCACTTCCAAAGCGTGTGCTCAAGCTGCCCCCGGCCTTTTGGCCAATGGGACCCGGTGTTTGGGATGTTTTGCTGCAACCCCTGCCAAGAACCTCTCCAGCTCCTTACATGGAAGACACTTCCTCCCCGAGGAGGCCAAGCAGCCATCCAGCATCCCAGGCAGAGGTGTTTCTCCAACGTCCCCACTCTCCAGTGCCTGTGAAGCTGCAGCCAGGATGAGCACATGCCTGTGGGAAGTGTCATCGGTCCTTTCTTACCAGCCCCACAACGCTGCAGCTCCTCCTGGCCAGAAAACTGGGCTAGGAGAGAATGTGAGAGCAAGCCCCTTTTTAACTCTCCATTTCCAGTCATTGCAGCGACCGCTGGGTGGTATCTGGGATCTCAGCTAGCTAGCCAGCTATCTGTGCAAGCCATGGGTATCAGCGGTGCAGCCCCCTCCTGCTGTCCTCAAACGGCTCACAGATCCACAACCAACACACTGCTAGGCACGCTCATCTGTGGCACTGTCAGCAACTCGGCAGCTCTTTACAAGCTTCTGCAGGGAAGAACACCACTCTTCTGGGGAAATTTTAAATTGCTACTTCAAAGTAAATCTGTTTCTTTCCTAATTATTTCTTGCTAATTATTTATCTACTTTCTGTAGTTCTTCTGAAAGCACCCTGAGTGTTCACCTCGAAAATTGACAATCCATTGCCCAGCATCAAAGTGCAGCTAACTCTTGGGTGAAGCCTAGGAGTTATTTAACAAACCTTAGTGGTACTGAGAAAGCCTGTCACTGAGGGTGTTGGGCTGGAAAGTTCAGGTCTGGAGAAGAAACAGCTGCATTAGAAAGAACCAGTAGTACCTCCATCGGTCTGCCTGCAAGCTCTCTTGCGCTGTGTGCCAACTCTGTCCCTCTTCCCAAAGCTATTCAAGGGAGGATGACCCTGCATGACAGAAGTGGTCAGGGTAGGGGCAGATGGCTATCTTGAGAGAAGTGGATTTGAACTATTTTTCCCTATTCTGAGAAGCGGGAAAAAAACTAAGCCACTCCAATTAGCACATTTCCATGATTTTTTGCATCTTGTGAACTTTCAAAATGTGAGACATTGCCTGCAAGTGACTGAAAGCTAAGACTGCATGTGAAATAGGCTGATGACAGACAGGATCAGAAAACTATTAAGGATACTTTCCTGATGCTTTCCAGTGTTCAAATGACTAAGTTTTTAATTTCCAATTTTCCACTGTATGCTTTTTATTTAATTTTTATTTTAATATAATTCTTTTTGAAATACAGATTACTTTTCTTGCAGGAGACCCTCACTTTTGCTTTGATTCTTTACTATGAACCAGTTTTGCCTCATGATCCCAGTGTTGTATCTGAATAAAAGTGATGTAATTAGGGTTATCCCAAATTTAAGAATTGTTGTAGTGGGTCAGCCCAAAGGTTAGCCTGTCCCAGTGTCTCATCTCCAGCTTGGGCTGACAGCAGGTGCATGGAGAAGAGGATGGGAATGGGGTAAACACATAGGAATAAACCCTTTGTATTTTCCACCAGCTGCCAGATGTTTGTAGCTTAGGGATCTCTTGAGGCAGAGCTGGGGTCTTTGTATTTCATGGCTGTCATTGAATTTTTCTTCCTGAGATATGTTTAATTGCTTTTTACCTTGCTAATTTTCAGCATGTACAGCATCATGTGGCAACAAGTTCCACAGCTTAACTGTAACCACTCTCTCTGCCTGTCTGGAGCCCAGCACCACCTCCTTGTTCTGGAAGTGCTGTAGGTCTTGTATTGAAAGAAGCAGCCCAAATTGTTTCCCGCTGACTTGTGGGAGGGCATTCATGGTTGTCAGCACCTCTGTTGTATTCTGATACTTATTCCCTTCTCTGACAAGGGACTCCCAAACATCTAGAAATTGTCCTATATATACTTTGGTTATCCTTGTCACTTTGTTACTGTTTTATTTCTAATACACCCTTTCTGAGAAGGAAAGGCAGAACTAGTAAGTTCATACAGCCCTGCTTTTCCTCTTTTTTTCCTAAGAACTCCTGATGTTTGACTGGTTTCACACTGCTATCAAGGAACAAGCTGCTGTTTTCATAAAGCTATTACAGGTCTAGGATCTCCTGCCTGAACAGACACTGCTAACTTGTAGTCTATCAACTGGCATCTACAGTTAGGAGTTTTTCCCATGCACAACACTCCACATTTATCTAATCTCATCTGCTCTTTTATTGCCTCACTTCTAACTATAGTGAGTGCCTTCTGCAAGTCTTTGCAGTCAACTTCCATTTTTACTACCCTTAACAGCTCACTATCAATAGCAAGCATTGTCACCTCACTATCCACTCTTTTTTCCAGATCGTGGGAGATAAAAGCTTGCTCCAATCCCACTCTGACCCATTTCTCCCCTCATCCCAGTCACAGTGACAAACCTAGCCTTCTACTTGGAGAATTTGTTTTGCTTGTGGAAAGAGGTCTTCCCATACTGGTACAGCTTTGCAGATGAGTCCACACTAGGAGTACGTTGCCAGATTAATCTGGTGGCATTTTTGCACCAATACAAGAAAATTCTCTTATGGTTTACAAGTATTCCTTGGGCACAGTATGAAACCTGGGAGTGAAGTGCGTACTTTCAAAAAGTAGCAGGGCAGTTTAAGTAGGGAGACATCGAGGTACTACAAAACTAGAAAGACATCAAGGTACTACTAAACTTTGCATATTTAACCTTAGGGTCTAAATTAGGAGGGCAGTTTCTACTAGTCTGTGAGAAAAGAACTCCTCCAGGGATATAAATTAAGAAAGAAAAAATGGAGCTGACAGCAAACATAGGAGCTTAAATTATTTTCTGTAAGTAAATAAGCAGACAGTTGTTGTCAGAGCTCCTGCTGCACATCCCCACATGGCCACATGAAAATTTCTGTGGTGGCCCATGCAACTGTGATAATGAATTTTAACAGGTATTTAGAAGACTTCTGAAAACCAGTTACTTAAGATCTGCAATATCTTTCTGTTTCAGTTGACCCAAGCTAAGGCACTTCTTGAGCATCCCATTTTCCTGCCCTCTGCATAGTTTGGCCTCCAAGAGGTGTGGGGCAGCTGCCTGTGTGCAAATGTTTGGGTACGGATAACGTCAGACAGTATCAACTTGACTTTTAGCTAGAAAAAAAAGTAAGAGACAGAGTGGACCTGGAGTTGCTGCCCATCCACATGTTGAACTGAAGAGGTCTTGCATGGGGGCTTTGCCTGCTGGATGCTGCTGGTGGAAAGACTGCAGTTCACCAGATAGTGCCAGGGCAGGTGGCTGAGTCAGGCAGTGAATGTGTGAGGTCAAGCATGAGCCAGTTGCATATGCTTTGCACCCAAGTACCTGCAGCCTGGCATTTGAAGCCTTCCACCCTTCCTTTTTTTTTAAAAAAAAAAAACAAACAAGCAAAAAACAAACAACAAAACCAACACATTAAATGCAATTAGCAGGCAGCAGATTTCATGCAAAACAAAGCAATTGCACTTTTCTGTCCAGTACAATTTGAACAGTGAAGCTCACTGCCAACACCTGTTGCAAAAGCCAGAAGTTAAAACAAATTAAGACAAACTTGTGAAGGACAAACTGGTTGGAATTACTAAACATAAAGATACCATGAAATACTCAGGAGCTCCCAGCCCTATGGTTCCATCAGGAGAAGGACTGTAACATGTTTGACTGTTTTCTTATGTTATTACTCCAGCATCTACTTCTGGCCAGAACTAGGATGGGATCCTGGACTAGGAATAGAATAGAATAGAATAGAATAGAATAGAATAGAATAGAATAGAATAGAATAGTTCAATTGGAAAGGATCTACAATTATCATCTAGATAGGTACTAGATATGTTTGTGTCAGACTGGGCTTCAGAGCTGACTATTCAGACTAAAGAATTACTCCCCTCTGGCCTCTCTGTTGAGCATCTCTTTTGCCTCACTAATTGTTAAATGCCAGAAACTAATTTCATTTTAAATGATCTTTAATATCATGTTTTTTAAAAAAGGCTGGGAAGCTCCTACGCTTCAGAATTGCAACTTGACACCCAATTCCCATCTGTCTTGTATTAACAAAACCAACCCAGATAATCTGTAGTCCCATGTGGAAAGAGATATATAAAACTGATGAAGATGATACAACGTGGAACACCAAGCAGTCAACAGCATCTTCACAGTACTTGTCTGAGCCAGAGGCTAGTTTAAGGAATGACTGGATGAAGAAGAGATAAAATGAATGGGTATGACTAACTATGTACATTGACAGGGTGTAAAGAATGACTTGCTTGAGGTCAAGGCTACTCCAAAACTCCATATCATCATATAAAGCATCAATTACATGTGCAGTCTTGGCCTAAGTGTCTGAATGAAAAAAGAGGAGATGTGCCAGGAATAGTTTGGATGAGAGAGGACACATGTATATGCTAAGGTGCAGACTGGTCTATGATCTGCACTGCTGTCTTGCAAGTGTGCTCTCTGGCAGGGAATTTAGGGGAGCTTCACAATGGGGTAGGTGTGAGCAGCTCCAGGGATTTCCTACAGACCTGAGCTTGTGTGGTCCAGGGAGAGCAGATGCAGATAGACTGGAGTGCAATGATCGGATCCCTCAGCAGTCCTGCAGGGTGGAGACTTTGGGCTTGAATGACAGCCAAGGATTCAGTGGAAAAGCCCTGGAGTCAAAGTGCCCAGTGACTTTCAACTCGGCCCGTACTGCTCAAACACTCAGGTGGCCCAGTGTTGCCCCACTGACTTCAGGCAACCAGAGAAAGCTTTTGCACCTTGAGAAAGGCTCCCACCACCACGTGTCTTCACAACCTGACACAGCCTGCAGAGCTTTGCAATGCCAGCTCCCAGAAGAGATGGGACAACCACAGAGAGGGAAACCACGAACAAAATCTGCTGCTGAAGCGCAGCACCTTGCAATGCTTCCCATCAGGAACCGCGGAGCTTGCTTTGCTGTTGCTAGGGCCAGGGTGCCTGTTGCTGCTGTTGCTTCTATAAATAAAGTTTCCATCCTGGGATAAAATAAGCAAGCAGTGGTCGCTTTTTAGGGAAATCTCCCCTTCATTCTATGAACACACAGAGAAACGAAGGAGCCCCACATCCGCCTGGCTGGCCCAAAAGCGGTGAGTGAGCTTGCACACTGGAAGGCAGCTGAGGAAGAGTTCAGTGGCGGCAGGGAGGGACCACCTCTGGCTGCAACCTGAGGCTGTCTCTCCACAGAGCAAAATGGAGCCTTCTGCAGATGCATGGCTGGTTCCTCACGCTGGGAGGATCACACATGATTTTTGTGTTTGGAGAATTCCTCTGTGTATAATTATTCCTTTGATCGTGTTAAAAGAGCAGCCACCGTGCACTTGAATCGTGGCTTTGCTGCAAATTACCAATTTGGAGAAGGAAAGGAGGCTGTCAGAGCAGCTGGTCCAAGGAATGGGCCTCTCTGACAAGTTCTTCTTTTCTTCTTCTTTTTATTTTTTATTTTTTTTTAAAAAAATTTGTATATATTTCAACCAAACTGTGCTGCTGTCAGGACAAGCAAATCATTCCAGGAACTGCTTTCATTATCGTTAGCAAAGTGGAAGTCCTGTGCGCTGTTTGCTTTGGGCCCAGGCAGCTGCCCAAGGACTTCACTTCAAAGGTCTCTCCTCGGCTCACATTGCAGCACCACCCTGGTTTCCCAGCCACAGCCTCCTCCAGCTCAGGACCTGCTTCTCCTTTCATTTCTCCACTCGGTTTAGGCTCACCAGATATCAGCGGGCTAGGTCACGTGCAAGTGTCTTGCAGCAGAAAATGAAGTGTCCAAGGCAGCTGACTTCCATTACCTCTCTCAGCTGCTAATCGAAGAGGACAGTTTGTGGCCAGCAAGTGGCAAGAATTGGGCTTTATAGAAAAAAAGAAAGCAAGCTGGATTTTCCTGGAGGATGAGGAAAGCTCCCTTCTGGGGCATTCACCAATGTTTAAAGGACTCAGAGTCAATCAAAGGTCGAATGCTACCAAGACCCTGTGTACAACCTAATGAGGAGTCCCATCACCATCTCACACCATGGTCTATCTTGGGTAAACACTGAGACAGAAAAAGATGAGCCTGGCTTTGGCATACAATGCTTCATCCCACACTGAACCAGCTTATCCAGCTATGGGAAAGAGAAGAAGTCAGTGGCTCTGACTCTCAGGGCTTGCCTGGTAACCTCACAATTAGTGTTTGTACCACCACCACCACTTGCCCCTGACACACAGACACCCACCACACTCAGCCACTGGAGAGAAGTAAACTGGAGACGTTCAGAGGCTGCCTTCACTTTTTGCTGCCTACCAGCCCTGCTGCTGAGGGCAGGAATCCACTTTACACCCATTGTTTGAGCAGCTTTGCATCCCAAATGCTGGGGGGTCCCTGGGCCCATGGGCACATGAGCTCTAAAGCCATTATGGCCTCTGCTACAGACAGATTGCTACAGACACTGCTCCACTACTGTGCCAGCTCCCGGCTTATATTGACTCCAATAATTAATTGCTTTTTCTATTTTTAAATATGAAAGAGTCTCTGTTTGGCTGTCAAGTGCAGTTATCGCAAGCATGAAAGAGCCAGTTTTCAGTGGAAATTTAGCCAGAGGTTGTTTGGGATTTGTAGAGTAGATCTAGGGGCTGCCGTTCTCTCCTGACTGCAGTTCCTCCAGGGTTTTGTGCAGATTTGCCACGTCTCACACAACTCTAACCTCCCTTTCCCTGCAGCTTCAAGGCTGGGATGGAGCTGCACAGCCCTGGGTGATGCACTGACCAGGGTAGCCAGAGCTCTGCCCCACCACGCTTGCTGCCCTTGAAAGGTGGATCCTTCCTGCTCATAAATCACAATTACTGGAAGATGCAAAGTTGGTGCATTACCTCTCTTTCTGCCAGACTAGACTTTAGGGCTGTGAAGGCATCACCTCCTGATCTGGGGCAGGTCCCAGCAGTGGGGAAGCACCACAGGTCCCAGCTGGTGTCAGCAACACCTGCTTGAATTTACTGAAACAGGATCACAGCCGCCTCTAGCGATGGAGGTTTAAACGGTATTTTTTTGCATGGGATGGAAATAAATGTAAGCCAACAACATTAAAGCAATAGTAGCAGTGAGACCAGGCTGCCAGTGTGACCTGGTGTGGCTGGAGTGGGCTCCAATGGGAATGGCCAGGGCAGTGCAGGAGCAAGGTAAAGCCCTCACAGCATCTCCCTCCCTGGTGCTGTTTATTGGAAGTGCTACTTAGGCAAGCAGTTAAGGGTATTTCTGTCCTGTAAGTTAAAACACTGGTGAGCTCTACCTATTTTTTTTATCTGTGTTAACTTGCAAAGTGAGTTGACCATAGACTAGTAGGCTGTTTTCCCAGGCTATGTTACCAACGCTGAGTTTCTCTGTCTGGACAAACACTGCCATCGCTGCCCTGCAGCATGCTGGCTATGACCACAGGGCACCAGCTCCTTCCTCTGAGGCATGGGGTTGGCATACGCTGGGTTAGAAACCATCAGCTGATGGCTCTGGGATCTGAACCCATGGGGGTCACTAAAAAGGTTGGCCAGGGCTTTTCATCAGGCTGTAACGGTGTGCCCAGTGCAGTGACAAAACCAGCTTCTGCTGACCAGGTCTTACGGCGGACATCAATCTGACACCACGTTTCAGCTGGTGGTGTTCTCAGCCAGCCACTCGTTAGTAACTGCCCCTCTGGAAGCAGCTGCGAGTGGCTGTACCTATACCAAGGACGATGCTGAGGTTAAATCAGGTTTGCTAGCTCATGTTAGCCAAACCCGATGGAAGACTGACTCACTTCTGGTAAACATCTGTGGTTGTTTAAGATATTACCACCCTAGGTGTTTGACTCTGTTGGAGTCGCAGGCCTCGTGAGCAGAATCGGCCAGAGAAAACAAGCAAACGTGCCTTGGGCTTCCTCGTCTGCTGCCTGGCATCCTGGTGGGAAGCAGCTTCCATGTGTTCAACCCAGCCCTGGGCTGCTGGGATGCCTGTGGCTCGGGTATGTGTTGCTTTCTGGGAGGCTGGGGAGGAATAATCTAGCAGAAAAGGGGGATGGATGGCACTGCAGCATGAATTCCTGAAGCTAGACTTTCAGAGTGGGGGTGGTACTCGAGGGGCAACTCAAGGCACCCAGATCTGATGTTTCTACCTCCACACAGCCTAGAGTTTGGGGAGAAGACAAGCAATAGAGTCACAGCTGAGCTGCCAGGGTGTCACAGGGATATCCATGGTCTGCACAGGTACCCCGCTTATGTGCGTGGCGTTATGACTCTGTGGGGCACACCTAAAGCTCACACCAACCAGAGCAGACTCCAGGCTCTCCCAAGACTTTTGCAATATAATGGGGGAGAATTCCTCCTTCCTTTCTGGGAAAACTGGCAGCAGGGATAGGAAGCTAGACATGCCACAGAAGTAGCAATCAAATAGTATTCTTAATCAGGGCTCGTTTTGTAAGAGCTCCAGCAGGTTACTGCATTTTCTGACAGTTTTGGAGGGCTGGTATTGGTATTGCTCTGAAATCTGAAAAAAACCCAGCAAGTAAGATGGGCATGCACAATTATTAAGCTATGTGCAGTACAGAGGACGTCTCCAGTGTGACAGCGTGTGGTACCTCACTCTACCCCCATCTGCACACACCAGGAAGGATTCTGACCTCAGGCAGAGGCGACTCAGGGCCTCTCATTCTCTCTTTGCCTCACCCTGACTACTGAGATGAAGCAGGCACTGAGATAGCAGTCCTTGTATTTTTTTCACTGAGCTGAATACTTCCTTTCCAAGACACTTATGCACTGAGTCCTGCAGAAGCCCAGCCCGAGAGAGTACTAATACCTGTGCAGCACTGCTGAGCAAAAGGTCAAAATCAGGCTCACCGTATTACTCATGCTCCCTGTCTGAGGAACTGAAGGTAGTCTTAAAGATTATGTTAGGGCTTTTGGAGATTTATGACATAATTCCAGGCTGTCTATGGGCATTCTCTCCACCTTGTCTAGCTGCCTACAAATTATAATAAACTGGAAACACTGAATGCCTGAATATCCAATATCCAGGGTCCTTGACACAGTGATGGCTGATGTTTGGAGTTTCACTTCTCCAAGTGAGTAATGTCAATGTGTGTGACTGCAGTCAATTTATCACCATGACAAAGACCCAGCTGTAACAACTGGGGACAAGAAGATACCAAAGCCCAAAGGTTTAATCCTGGGTGCATTTCTTTGTTCTGATTTCACGATGTTACACCATCGTAAAATGGGAGAGCTGACTCTAGGGGCTGGGCACTGTGATTCGATTATTGATCTGCTCCTCCCTTGTCCTCTCATTGGATTTTTTACTGGAAACATCATAAGAGTTTTGTGGGTTTTATGAGCTATGCATTTTCTGAACCAATTTATGCCCCATGCTCTGCTCTCAGCTGCACTGCACTAATTCTGGAGTGCTTCTATTTCTTATTCGGTAACAGGACGGAGAAATCGCTGCAATCTCCTGAATTTTGTTCTGCCTTTAGGGCTGCAGCATGGTGGTTTTCACAAGTAAATAACAGGGTTGCACAAAACTACAGATGTCAACTCTGGTGGGAGAATTTAACCGAATTCCAACGAAACAAATTCCCAGCAACTGATCATGCTTGTCAGGTACCAGAGAGCAAAACAAGTTGTGCTCCCACATAAACAAGAGTGATATTTTCAAACACGATAGATGCATCTGAAGTCTTTTTTTAAAAAAAAAAAAAAAAAAAAAAAGAAGAAAAAAAGAAACCAACAACCTCGGCAGTAGCACAAAACATCCTTTGTTGCCGGACGTGAGAAAAACACTACAGTTCTAAAAAAAGCCATAGGAAGGAAGTGGAAGAACCTCAGAGGCGAGTGGGAGTGCGAAAGGAATGTGGCTGCATTTTTCCCCCTCCCCGCATGTAAGCTTGCTGTTCACAGGCGAAGGGAGAGCTGGAGGGAGTTTTACTGTTTGAGAACTTTGCTGTTCAGAAGCGCAGTGCACATTAAAGCAATCAACTCTGCTGTTTTCTCTTTCTGGACTTTGTAGTTAAAAAAACCCAAAGTCTCCAAAGAACTAGCAGGTTTAGCATCCAAGTTCTGCCCTTGGTTCTACTTCCTTAAGCTCAAAAGGATCTAATCTCTGATGATTAATTCTTGCACTGAGTTTTACCACCCCAATGCCCCCACTGTCTGCACCCTCCTTGGTGCACCCACAGCCAGCAGAACACGGGAGGGAGCAAACACTGACAACTGCAGCACCGAAACATTCAAAGAAACTCTGAATTACATTCCTTGTAGCTCTCAAGCCCCTGAGACTGCCAAAAAACAAGCAGAAGAAAACAGAAGAGTCATTTGAAAACAATGTCATGAAAAGGAAATCAATTTCGTATGCATTTCTGAGATTAATGACCAGCATAAAAGCGAAAGAACGCATGGACTGCAATCTTAGGAGGTCCTTATGTCACGCTACGGCAGAGGCTTACGGGCAGAGTAATGTGTACTCTCTACTTACACTTACCTGCATCTTTAAAACACTCAGCTGAGCTGCTGTGCCAGAGAGTAGCCCAGTGTCCCTGAATAATGGATGACTTGCTAAGCCCCAGTCACCGCCGGCAGCGTGTCTCCAAGAGGCACGCGTTTCCTGAGCCGTGCTACATGGGCCACCTTTGCTTCACCTGAGAAAATGCCTTCCCCTTTCAGCACAAACCTGAGTTCTCTGGAGAGAGGAAGAAAATTGGAAAATTTGAATGGAAATAGAAAAGAAAAAGAGACTGAGATAGTAAAAATATCAATATACAAGGGATTTCTTTGTTTATTTGTTAGTGATGTTCGTCATCCTACTGCCTGGCTAAATCTTGCGGCAACTGTGAAACAGCCCAAATTTTGTTTTATGGGGGAGTGATGTAAACTCTGTAAGGCTTCACCTTTCACGTTCCTTCGAGTGGTGCACTACATTCCCTCTCTTTCCAACAAGAAAGATCATTTATATTTAGCATTTCTCTTCAGTCACTCTCCATTATTAATGAAGTTTGCATGAGAACATACTTTCTGTTTTGTTCTAGAGGCTTGTTTGCTCCTTGGCTGCCTGCAGCCACACTGTGCACCTCCATACACTGCTGCAGAGAGTAAAGACATTCAAGGAGCAAGGGGAGGACAAGGAGCAGTAGCAACAACACTCCTGACAAGCCAGGCTAGCCAAGGTTCCATCTCCCCCTTCCCAGGAAGGTGAGAGGGGAAGCAATTTTGCTTCTTCATAAAAAATGTGACAGAGCCCCCTCACACCCCCTGGCTATTGCAGCTGCCTTGCTTCACGTTCCTAGTTGCTTAGAGATTTGCTGTTATCTCCGTGTTAACGTGGAGGAGCTTATCGCTGTGTCCAGTGCTTCCTGTGGGAAAGCAGGGGCTGAACTGCTGCCTTGCATTTAGTAGAACTCCTTAAGCTGGTGCAAAACAGGTGGAAAACTGCACCCCACTAAAACACTTCTCAGCCACCTCTGTGCAGCAGCAGGGAATGGTAACCTCATGTTTTTTCTCACCATGGGCTTCCTTCCAAGTACTGAGACCAAGCAGGGGTCCCAAAGATGGCTTGCTCCAAGCTGCAGGTTTTAAAGCTGCTTGCATGAGCAACCATGACAGGCCCTGCAAATTGGGAATAGACCATCTTTACAGCTCCCTGATGAGTCAGAGGAAGGCAGCACCTCCATTCCACACAGGAGACCAGCAGCCAGAGAGACCTGAAGGATGTGCCTGAAGTACATGTAGGAAGTCTGGCAGAGCAAAAGGAGACATGGCTCCCAAACCAGCAGGATAAGCCCTTTCCAACACAGGCCCTTCTTCCTGTCTTTCATAACAAAGGCCTGACTCAGGACCTTGTCTCTGAGTACTCTGCACTGACCCACTCTTCACCCAGACTTTTCTCCAGGGGTGGTCAGAGTTCTTGAGCTTTTGTGTGCATTTTGCAGTGCTGGTAGCTGGCAGCATCTCAGGGCATACCAGATGCCAGGGCGATGAGTGCCTTCCAAACATACTGATAGACAGATTCTGCAGTTCTGCTTTTTTTGTTTATGCACACAAAACCAACCCTGACTCTTCTTCAGCTCCTTCTGCACTGAGAGACATCTGGAGCCCTGATGGCCAGGGAGAGCCACGGGAGAACAGTCCCAGTGGAATGCATGGTTATGGCACCGAACCATGATGAAGAGTTTTGTACCCAGTCCTGTCTTCATCTTCCTGGATGATCTTCAATAAACCTCAATGGACTTGATCAACAGCTCCTCTGCCTTCTCTAAGTGTCTTCAAAGTCTCCCACATCAGGAGTCAGGTTTCTCTAAGGCTATGGGCCACAGTCACCATAACCACTGCATCTTATCACCAAGTTCAAGAAGCAACTCAAACTGTCTGCAGAGAGACATTGGCAACTATACCACTAACAGAGAGGAACGGGCTTGACAACTACGGAGCATTTCTAGTGGGCAACGTGAATCCTGCCTTCAGTGCCCAGCTTGCTTGATGTACGGCACAGCTCTTTCTCCCATCTTAGTTCTGCAGCTCTTCCAGGCAGGACCTGCTTCCTCCAGCCTGTTGCAGTACAGCAGGGACTGCCTGCGAGGTGGGGGCCCACCATGCCTGCTGTAATACTGAGAGCAGTAGCAGGACGCTGGCGCTGTGGTGGGAGACAGCACCCACCCACGCAGGGAACCATGCTGGGAAAATTCCTCGACACTCCTCCCACGGCTGGTGTGCCCCGGCTCTGCCAGCAGACATCTGCAGGGGGCCCCGGGCCTCCAGCTCACCGCCCTGCCTGTAGCCCCTCTGCTCTCCCCACCCTCCATCATGCAGCGAGGCCAGGAGAGGATGCAGCTATGGCAGTGTAAGCTGCTTTGCATCACCTCCTCTTGCAGGTTAGACAGCAGCCAGTCAGGAAAGGACTGTTCCCAGAAATCACTCTGCTCTCACATTAAAGAGGCACTTTTTATGAAAGAGGTGAGATCAGATGTGTGTTTCTCTGTGGGAGAATTGCTATCTGTCATTCACTGAACGACAGCGCAAAGAGCTGCGTGCTCTCTTCCCCTCCACCTTCCATCTCCACACTTGGGTGGATGGGGTGTTTCCCCTGTGCCTTCCACCATCACTAGAGTTTCTTTTTAACTCGCTGACTGCCGCTGTGCCTGTTCAGTGGCTTTCCAGTGCTAACAACAGCTCCAAATTGGCTGTTGCAAAGATGATACTGGAGTTAGTACCAATCAATTCCATTTTGGTTCCTGCTCAGCAGCAGTGAGCGAGGTGAAGGAGCTGTAACCCATTACCCAGCCCCACAGTCAGCTCGGGCCTTTTTTTTTTTTTTTTTTTTTTGTTTTCTTTACAGCAATCTCTTGAGTGGTTGCAGAAATGCAAACAGAAAGCGCTCCTGACAGATTGAAAACAATTAGGAACATCTCAGAGTCACTGGAGCAGAGATTTTGTTATGATAATAAAGAATGTTCTTTGCTGGTGTATTATTTTAAAAGGAGAAAATTAAAAAGAAATATATCATGAAGGAGCTGACAGTGCTCAAAACCCACATCCTGTTGTTATCCATGGGCCTGGTACTATACACTGCTGGCAGCTGTGAGATGAACTTTCCCATTAGGCCCCTTCCAAACCCTTAACCCTGACCCAAAGGGACCTTCTTTCCCTCTTTTAAAGGGAGAAAGAGAAATCAATCTCCCTGCTGATTCAGCTGCAGGCCTCTTATGTCCAAAGAATATTAGCACCGCAAAAAGAAGAAGGAAAAAAAAAAAAGTGCCGATTGAGGGTTTTTTAATGATGTGGATCGGTGATATTTATGGACTAAGGTTACTATCCCTGGGACCCATTTGATGCAATCAAATTACTTTCATAAAGCATCAAAGACTCAGATTCTAAACTGAAAACCCTTGTTTGCTCTTAATTCCTTCCAGCATGCTTAGAACTAATAATTTCCAAGACCAGATTAAAGTCACAGGTACTACTACTCCTAGCTCTTATAAACTTCTTCCTGCAGCACTGCCTTGCTTGAGAACCATAGACACTTTTCTAAGACTTTTTAACAGTTACATACATGTCTTTTTAATTTCCTAAGACAAGGCTAGTTCCTTTCAAGATGTTCCACTGCCTCACTTTGCCTTACTGTCAAAACTTGCATGCTCCCCCTCTTTCACCTATTGTTTCTCCGCTTACGGGCTTCTAGGAACATACTAAGATTTATTTTCTAGAACAGCAGTGTTTCCTTCCTCATAGCTGCTTTGTTTTACAGGAATGAAAGAGAAGAGAAGAAAATGGAGAAAGACTTGGAAAGAAAAAGAGAAAGAACGTAAGGAGGAAGAAAAGACAGTGCAAAAAAAGAAAGAAAGAAAGAAAGAAAGAAAGAAAGAAAGAAAGAAAGAAAGAACGAAAGTCAGTCCTACCACACTTAGCCCTAGAGCTCAAACCTTTTCAATCTTAGTAAAAAAACAACAGTGCCTCATTTAGAGGCAGAAGTAAAAAGTTCACCAGAAATGCCCCCATCTGGAAACATTTACTGGCTTAAGGTATCTCTGTCTTTTGCCATGTTTCTGTGAAGTCACATGCATGAGCTAAGCCAGCCTTTCTGCTCAGATAGTCAGGATACAGAGGCAAAATAAACTAGCCCAGAGGTTTTGAGGATACTTGTAGTTCTTTGTAATATGCCACTGTCACAAAAACCCTGTTAGCGCAGCACCGCCTGCGAGACACGCTATGAAAGAAGGGAACACAGCCATTTTGGGAGGTCTCAGACCCAGCCAAAAGTTTGTGTCTAGTCCTGTACACTCACAGTGACTTCTCTGATGCTACTGAGCACATAATTCAATGGTCTTTGAGGGGAGATCTTAACTTTCCTCTGGATGATTTGGGGCAGTCCAGGAAGCTGGAGGTGGATAAATGTGGTCAGCTCTCCAGAATACTCCAGCCAAGGTGAGTAGCCTTGTTGGCTCAGTGAAGATCATGTTAGCATACTCCAGGCTTGCCACACAGGCAGTTCAAGGTGTACTCCAGGCTCCTTGGAGCATCCACTCACAGCTCTTGTCCCCAGCATGGCTCCAGGTAACTCCCTTAACTTTGGCTGTTTTCACATGGATTCACAGTGGCCTAACCATGTCCAAGCCATCATTTTGTTTTGCAGACTCATGGCAACTCTCATGTCTCTGTGTGCAGATGGTGTCCATGGACAGGGTCAGCTTCTTCAATGTAAAAGCTCTAAGAAGTAAGAAGTGAAAGCGTGATGGGAGATCTCTCTGGAGCTGAAGGTGCTGAAGGTTCCGGCATCTCTAATGCTTTTTCTATAGAATAGAATCATAGAATAGAATCCTTTAGGTTGGAAGAGCCCTTTAAGATCATCAAGTCCAACCATCAAGCCAACACTACTAAGTCCTCTGCAAAAAGAGAATCAGTATCAGAATCTGTCAGGGTTGGAAGGGACCACAAGGATCACCCAGTTCCAACCCCTCTGCCATGAGCAGGGACACCTCCCACTAGATCAGGCTGCCCAGAGCCTCCTCCAGCCTGGCCTTAAAGACCCCCAGGGATGGGGCCTCAACCACCTCCCTGGGCAACCCATTCCAGGGTCTCACCACTCTCATGGGCAAGAACTTCTTTCTATGGTCACACAGAAGAACAGAGGGAGGGAAGAAGAGAGATGTTACTATTTTGTATGGTGACAAACCCTCCCTTCAGCAGAAAATAGCAAAGCTGCCTCCTCCTCAGCCTTTCATAGATAATTCTGGTGGGGACAGAGGGGTTGTTGGTTACCAGATCAGAAACAGGCTACTGAATTCAGAGATCTGGTTAAATCACAAAATTAATCCAGGTCAATTCTTTTTTACTATGACAGTAGAAGGATGGATAAACACATTTTAAACCCACTTCATTTTGATGCTATTTCTATCTTAAGTATCTAACACGAGGTATCCAGGTTGGAAAACTCTGAACTAAAGGTTTTCTCCATTTCATATGTGAATGAACTCAGCAAAGGTTTTCCTGGCCTGAGTAGGAAGTGGTGAAATTTAACTCATTCATATGCCAAAACCACTTTAAGATCCTTGGTGATGAAGCATTATAGAAGAGCTGAGTGCTCAGAAAGTGTGACTCAGCTTTTCCTCTCTCCTGTCCCACCCCCAAGAATTACAATCAGGAATTGGCTCAAAAAGTTCTAATTTTTTTTTTTTTTTTTTAAAACAAGTAGTAATGGAGAAGGGAATTATTTTATTGGATTCCTAGGTTTGAAATTACTTTGCTCATCTTTCCTAGCTCTTCTCTGCTCCTGAAAGGGACAACTCAGATTTTTTCTTCCTCTTGGTGCAGATTTAGATGTCAGATATAGGATGTGACCTAGGAGGAGCCACAGAAACTCCAGTGACTGGAGGAAGGCTTTGCAGTCTGTGTGTCTCCTGAACTACTCCCTCTGATGGCAATGCAACTTCACAACTCCTCCCCTTGTCTGTGATCCCTGAGAGTGCCATGGGCCGGGTTAGCTGGGCCTGAGGCAGGGATCTCAGAAAGGGAGGGAGGCTGTGGGACTCCAGCTGTGGGGTGCCATGGGCCACAGTGGAAGACCTACACCTTTAGAGTAATAATAGGACTAAGGGGCCTAGAAATTGAAGTAAAACCATCCTCCAAGGTGAGACTGCTGCTGCAATCAGGCAAGCTGGCAAGCCACCAAGTATAAGGTGTTAGCATCATTCTAATTAGCTGCTGAATTATGATCTCTGATTTCATCATTTCATGGAGTACATGAAGAGGACTCCAGGGGGAAAGCCTTAGCACAATGCACACTTTCAACACAAAAACTGGGCTGCCAGGATCACATCATCTTTTGGCTTGTGGACATACACAATGGAGGACAGGAATGTGCTGAAGAAGGAAAGTCGTCCCTACTTCTGAGCAGCCCTGAACATTAGGGATGTGACAGAAGCTTTGAGGGAATGCAAATTAAAACACAGCTAGCTATTTGTTTTAAAAAAAATAGAAGAAAAAAAAAAAGAATATAACCATGTGTAATAACCCAATCATGTGAACACTTCTGTGTTGCCATCAGAGACAGAAGTTACGAAGAGCACACTAATGCACATCACAAGCCTGACAAAAATTATTGGAGGAACAGGAAGAGTAGGTTTCCGTAGGCCTCACTTTTAGAGTGAGGAGACCTAAAAAAGACAGCGAGGACCTGGCAATAGAAAGGACAGTTTGGGAGTTGAAAGTTACAGACATGTGACGTTGTGACCTTTCAGGCCTTAGACTTCAAATGTACCTTGCTAAAACAAGACTCTCTCCAGAGTGCCAGGCATGATGGCAACAGGGTCACATCACATGAAATGTGAGAAAACTCTGTGCCAGACAAATAAGGAGCAGTGACCTCTGCAGCTGGCCTCATCACCACCCCAGCGTGAGCTCTGGTGTCTGCCACCACCTCCTCAGACCTGCGCTCCTGTTCGTGGGTACCCACAGCTCCAGCATGTACTTGGAGACCTTTGCTCCCCTCTTTGGCACCTTCTTGTTTTATCCTAACTATAACCTATGGTTGGAAAATAAAATATTAACATAATTCATCATTAGTGCCTGTCTAGTTTTCCTGAACTATGCAAAAATGGCATCTTACATGTCATTCTGTAGTCAGTGAAGCCTTTTAAGCCTACGTGTCCTCACTTCAGAAATCCCAGTTGAACATATGGCCATGGTGGCTCCATGAAGACACAGGCACATACAGAGCACTTACACTAATGTCCTCTGCTGCTCTATCTCACAGTTGCCAGAGGCAGAAGAAGGGGCCTCACAAGAAGCTGTTGCTACTACATATAATCAGCTGTTGGAACCACCACCAGCAGCTGTTCAACACTAAAGGTACACAAAGCTCTAATAAAGTGCTTACAATTGTCTCAGGAGTAACAACCCCTCTTGCTATTATCAGTGGGGAAACTGAGGCATGGAGCGGCAAGGAGTTGCTCCGGGCCACACAGAGAGAGAGTGGCTCGTCTCCAAGTGCCTCCACCAATGCTCTCAGCTGCAATCACCCCTCCAGGCCATGCTGCCCGCCACCAGGATAAAACAAGAAGCAGGTCTGCAATTCGGCAGCTTACAAGACTATAAATACAGTTCAAGGTTGCAGTGATACAATAATAATCCGCAGGAGTGAAACTCGAGCCGGTTGTGTGTGTGTATAACTCGGGTTAGGAGATGTGTTTATAATGCTGCTCAGAGATTTCCTCTCCATTATACTCTGGGCAAATGCGTACTGTGCTGAAGACAAAATATTCTCTTCACGTGGCTATGCTGTCTTTGTCCTCTCTCATCTCCCAGATGCATCTTTTTTTCTTTCCCTCCTTGCCACTCGTTCTCATCCTTTCCACCAAAATCCTTTTTCCTTCCACTCTTGCCTTCCTGCTCGCCTGGGACAACAGGAACTGCCAGCCAGCAGATTTGCCCAGCTGGGAAGAGTGCAGCCACAGTCCGTCCCTCTTGCAAACCAATTTCCTGATACAGAGGAGTAGGAGGCAAGTATAAGAGAAAGGAAAAAGCTAAAGGCAGCAGAAGGACGCTGCCTGGAAAGTCTCTAAATTGTATGGTTGATGTACAGGTGTACAGCAAACTCTCATCCAGAATATGGAGTAAAGCTGGGTATCCCTGCCTTCCCTTCAACACAGTGTGGGGGTCAGCTGAGAAGACAGGTCACTACCTTCATTCCCTCATGCACATCCCTCCAGAAATGTCCTTATTGCAGCTTTCTTCTCTCTCCCTGGCTGTCTTGCATTGCTCAAACAACAAGCCACAGCTGGAATCAGGGATAGGCTGCTGGGCCAGCATGCCTCCCCCTTTTTGGGTTGATTGTAATCTCACCTTCTTGTGTTCTCAACATACTCATCAATTCTCTTTTCTGTAAACAAGTCAAAGCGTCATTTCTATCCGTTCACCGTTCCTGCTTCGTGAGCTTCTCCTGTGAATTCACCTCGTGTGTTGTAAAGATGGATCATGTTTCATTTACACCATTCAGTCTCTCCTTCAGATCAGCCCCAGCCTTTTTCTACCACTGTCCCAGGACAAGGGCTTGGAAATTGGACCCTTCCCTCTGGAGCCCTCTTGGCTTTTCCACTTGTTGGCTCAGCTCCTTTCAGCCTACCAGTTGTTCTGGGAACAGCAGCTACACCCTGAGCACTACAATGATCTAAACTGCTTGTGCCCTAAAGCATGCCCTAGTTTGGGATGCTTTCATGTATGAAATTCCCACATGGCCTCCCAAAGGTGCTGAGCAAAGTCAGTGGGTACCAAAGAGGCTCAGCATCCTTAGGTGTGAGGGAAACAGTAGCTTCCCAACTGAGGGGACAGATTAGACCATAAGGCCTCATTCAACTCCCAGCAGAATCAGCTAAAAACTTCAGGTGAGGGTCACAGCTACTCACAGTCATGTCAGATAAGTAACTCCCACAAGCACAGTTTGCACCAACTGGTTCAAATGCATCACATTCCTACTCTAATCACTGATTAAAGAGGAGGAAAAGCTGCACATAAATTCTGGTATTGCATGGGTTGGACTTAAACACCTATCAGTTCATATCTTGTTGCAACTGTAAATCTTCTTCAGAGCCAGCAAATTCTTATCAAGGAGTAACCATATATTCCTAATATCTGGCAGCTGGCCTAAGATCCATAGTTTATAAAACCCATTTTAAAATAAGCCATAAAATTTGTTACATATTTTACTGTAAACCCTTAGGGTTTAAAATGCAAGAGCTGTACGGTAAAATCATGAGATTGGCTTAAAAAAAAACAATCCAGGAGATTTAAGAACTAAAATAACGAAAAGAATCTAAGATTTATTCACTACCAGGTTTCTGAAGCTATAATACACATTGACTACATGTTCACAACATTTTTTTCCCTATGGCCATGATGGGGTCAAATATTTGTGAATAAACTTGAGCTTTCAACTTCCTCACTTTCTTTCAGGGGCTGCTGGTTTAACAGAGAAATAGTATTATTAGAACTTGCTATCATAGATGTATGAATTCCCCACACAAACCAAATGAAGTTGGTCATTATGGAGTAAATCTTTTTGCAAATAATGACACTGTGATGGAGTTATGCCAGAAGTCTGATGCCATTCTGGTTAAGCTTAGAACATTACATTGTCCCAGGGATACTAGCAGACATTTGAATAAGCTGTCATAGTTGGCAGTAAAGCCAGACCTGCCCAATCCAATACATTCTTCATCTGACGAAATGGACCAAAATGATACAATGGGATCTTCATGGGCATTAGAAGGAGCTGGAAAGGGTGAGGCGATTTGGCAGGTGTAGGAATGAGATTGGGAAAAACAAGATAAATATTTTCCCTGTGAATAATTGTCCACAAAATCTGCAAGTGAGACAATAAAACCCAGTTTACTGGAATAACTCCAGCATGTGAAAGAACGGTCTTTGGTGAAGATGATGCAGAACAATAAGTGAGAGCAAAGGAGCATATGAGGCAAAGGTGGCTGTGAGGCAGCATGATGTGATAGGAGGATGGCTTTGGGAACACCAGTGTCTGGTGAGGACTGTGCTGCCCAAATCCCACTCCGTTCTGAAGTGGAATAGTGCAGCCAATAACTTCCAGTGGTTCCTCTGGGAAAGGCAGGCAGCTTCTGGTGTTTGTACATGATGTTCTCATGACAAAGGCTACTCATTTTTTGTAAATATTTTAGGCTGTAGCGAAACCGCCTACTCTAGGTATCTAATGTAGCACCCTACCACTTGGGTACCCAAGGTCAAAAAAGGGGCTTGGCATTGTTTGCTATTCACATTGCCTGGCTCTTGGCACAACCCATACATGATCTGTTCACACGGTAACTTCTGGCACCATGCCTGAGGCTATGAAACCTACCTGCAGGGCGGTAAGGATTTCATAGACTCATAGAATCCTTTAG
>NW_008592568.1:0-415 GCF_000691845.1 Merops nubicus
TCTGTGGTGACTTTACCTTCAGGTGAAGCGCAGGTGGCGGTGCAGGCTGAGGTGACTTGCCACAGGGTTGAGATTGACGCCTAGTGTGGGAGGAAAGGCGGGGACGTGGGGAGTGTCTGACCTTAGCCTTGCTTTACTTTTTCCTTATGCATATAAGCTCCGTGAGCAATCATAGCAGCAGTGCTGAAACTTGCAGTGGTCGGTGCCTGTGCAGCTCACAAATGTATGGCGGTTGGCCTTGATGGTCAGGATTCAGGCAATTGTTACGCTGGCAAAGATGAAGTAAGGGCTAGAAAAAAAGAATTCACCTTGTGTTTCTCCCCTTAGTTTGAACGTTAAAGAAGCTGAGACTCTTCTAGCAGTGTTGCTGAGCTGCTGTGTGTGCAGCTGCAATAGAATGGCTTGCTTTCACACT
>NW_008592568.1:431-5784 GCF_000691845.1 Merops nubicus
TGCTGCTTCATCAGCTTTGCTGCTTATTCAACTTCTTCAGGTTTAACCCACTCACCTAGCTGGGAACCACCAGAAAGTAGCCACCTACTTCTTAGGTCACAGAGTTGAGCTGGTTTACCACAGGGTACGATACTCTGAAGGAGGACTGTGTAGTAAGCCAGATGAGAGAACTGAGCTGTCCTTTTGGTGTAAGTGAACTGTTGGTTCATATAGGTGAATCCATGTAATCGTAGTCTTGTTCTGCAGCCCTGCATTTTATTAAAAACCCACTTTCTGCCTCCTCTGATGGCAGAGGAAAGGGTAACCACATCAGGGCTGGCACAGCGGGGTCTGCCTGTGTCAGGAAACAGCCCCAACACCCATCACTGTTGTGATGAAGCAAAGCCTTTTCTGTCTGTGAGTGCACCAGTCTAGTGACGTCTATTGAAGACCTTAAAATGTAGCATTAAAATAATGTATTGAAGTTTAAAATGGAGAAGGAGCAGGAGATTCTCTCTTTTTAGGTTAAGAAAATTGTTTTGGTCCCCATGTATAAATTTCTGTCCTTTCTTTGCTTGCTTTCAATAGAGTGTTACAAGGTAGAGTAAGAACTTAAACTGCAGCTCTGCCTGTGTGTGTACTGCAGTAAGAATACCCGAGGTGGGTTACAGAATGCATCTCTGAAAGTAGTTGACACTTGGGTGAATACTTGCTTTTATTGTGGAGTCCATGTCCAGAAGAGGAGGTGTTGCCGCTGACTGTATGGAAACATTTTCACGGCGTAAGAAGTAGTCTGAATGATTTTTTCTTCTCCCTCTGCCCTCTTTTGCCCAGTCTGGAAATTTAAAATGCCCAAAGCAATCAAACATTTACATCAATACTGATTATAAATACATAAAGGATATTTTATAACTGGAACATTGTTCCTTCCAGATGCTGGATTACAGTGAAATTTGATTAAGTTTTTCAAGCTCTTTTTAACAACAGAAGTTGGGTTTGGAACTTGGCTGTGTGCAGGTTACAGCCAACATGTTTAATATTTGCCCTGTAAAGGATATAGATAAGTTACTATGGTTTTGTGTGAACCTGTATCCTTATGATTTAAATAATCTTTGCTCTTTTAGAGTTCCTTCCCCCTGCTTAACTGTTCGTCCTTTGAGAATGGGGAGAATACCAGCAAAAAAGCGAGTGCTATGAGTTGTTGATATGCTTACTTACAAACAGTATTTTCTTAAATCCTGAGGTTTAAACTGGTGTGGTCTCCGGTGTGAGTACTTCACTACTAAATGTAAGACTGTATAGAGCTGGTAATTACAGATTTAGCCCACATTTGCACTGAATCTGTATTTCCAAGCTTTTCCAAAGCAATTTTCTCACAGTTTGATTTCTAAAGCAAGTAGCACAAATTTGAGGGGTGTGAGGGGGAAGCCCAGAATACAGCTTGCAGCTGGTTTTCTTTAAGATTGAATGAAAACCTCTCTCCTGGGAAGGAGATATCGAGGCTGAACAACTTGAAAATGCATGAAACACTTAGATGGTGTCATAAAATAAAGCTTTGCTGTACTTTGGCCACAGGTATCATGATCGTGGCTTTTTAATACTGGGCAGTCACTGGAAGAATCCCTTAATGATGCTTTACTTTTAATGGTAGAACTTGCTCAGCCCTCGCTAAGTCATATATTGTTCTGTTGATTATTAATAGAAAGGGCCTGAATGGAGCCTGAACTTCGATGGGGAGTTTTACCTGGCTTATCTTCCCAAGGTAATTGTTGACCTTTCTCGCCATCTTGAGTGGTCAGCTCACAGCAGGTAGAGAAACTGATATCCGGCTGAGGAAGCCTGATTTGCACAATAATTTGAAGACCATTTCCATTTTTGTCATCCTGTTGTAGAGGTGGGCTTCCTCTCTGATGGCTGAACTCCCGTTTCCTTCTATGTGGCCTTGGCAGAGAGCTGAGAAGTCTTTCATATGGTGATGGCTACATTAATTACTGCAATTTTGGTGTTAATTTCATTTTCAAAAAGCTGTCTGCTTTTGGCAGCATTGCTTTGTGTTGCTCCTCTCAAAGTACTGAGGTGACTGGCAATTTTCAAGGACTAACTAGCTGCAGCAAATTGAAATGTGAACAAAAATGATTATTGATGCATCAGAAAGGTTTTCTATTTTTCAGGGTAAATCTGTATGTTCAAGTCACTTCCCTATTGTTAGTCCCCAGGTTCTAGGAACCCAAATCTGAGGTTCTGACAGAACTTGGTTGGCCACTCAAATCAGTGACAGTTGATGAAAGAGCCCTAGCTGAAGAATGGAAAAACATCAGTTTAAGTGTAGCATATACTCATTGCCACAGGGGCTTTCGAGGGAGAACGTGTCAGAATATCCTCCAAGGCAGGATTGGGAGTTCTTGAATTCCAGCTCTTTGGTGGGGCCTTGGCAGCTGACTGGGTGCTTTGCATTTTTGACATGACAAAGGCAGTTTTAAAACCGAACTTTACTATTACCAGACCTGCCATGAATATCAACCAGGTGTCTAAGTCTACCTTAACATTGTATTTATTTTTAAGGATTAATAGATGCTTGTACCATAGATTTTTTTCAATGAGCTCTTCAGCTGTTCTGTGTGTGTCAGTGTAATGTGTTTTCAGCCACTGGGTTTATGATGTGTCTCCTGAGCATGGTGCTTTGGCCAGCTTTTCAGAAAGCATCTATATAACCCAGTTGTTTGTTTGCTTGTTTTTTTACCCTCTGATTTGCCTTCTTCATAAAAGGGGAGTTCCTGAAGAGTAAAGTGCTCTGGGTTTTCTCTGTGTTCTGTTTGTACTGGGAGATATGGGAAGTGGAGAACAAATTATTTTTACTTTTTTTTTTTATTTTCCTAGTCTAAGAAAATGTGTCTTGGGAGGGAAATTGCTTTTTAGGTTTACTTTTTCTAGGCTCTCCTTAGCAAGTAGTTTGCTTTTCTGGTAACAAAAAAGTTCTGGGTTATTAAAACACCCTTTGTGAACTGCACAAGTTCTTTAAAGAATTGGCTAGGATATCTAGGATTTTAATAGCACCGCTCATCTGCTCACTTGCAAAAGCAATTGGAACTCTGAATCCCTTGTCTGCTGCTGAAAATCAAAAGCTGCTGTTAGAAATCTAACCTAATTCTGATTTTTCTCAAAGGTTATATTTAACTTTCAGTTGACAGAATGACAGGAATGGAGACAGAAACGGCAAGAGACAAAGCCATGGAGAAAGAGAGCACTGAACAGAAAAAGGAGAGGGAGAAAAAGAAGAGGTCCAGGGTTAAACAGGTCCTCGCAGATATAGCGAAACAAGTGGATTTCTGGTTTGGCGACGTTAATCTCCACAAAGATAAATTTCTCAGAGAACAAATAGAAAAGTCCAGAGATGGCTGTAAGTTTACATTCACTATATTCCAGTAAACGTATCTTTTTGACCTTCTTCTTCACTATATTGCTGGTGACAATTACAAATTACTTTGAGGTGCATGTCTACTCCTGGGGAAGACAGTAGTTTCATACTGGAAACCAGTATTAGGATTAGCAGCCCAGGAAGCTGAACTTGGTAGAAACTATTTTGTTTTTCTTTTCCTTTCCTAGCATAAGTTAGGGGCATCTGACAGGGTAGACATGACTCTTTGGGAGACCTGATTTTCCTTTTCTAATTTCATATAATTTTAAGGATTAAGCAAACGAACAAGGATAATTTTGCTTTTTAAGGTACAGTAGTTGACTGGTAGGGTAGGTATATGCAGAAATTAAAATGTCATTTGGATTTGCCATTAGATATAGATAGGTATTTTTCATGTTTTCTGCACAATTTTGGTATATGAGAATTTGTGTGTTGGGGCTACTACGGGCCTCTTACTTCAGAAAAGTTTTGACATGGTTGATTTTTACCTCCAAGCAGGAAATTGAGATTGCTTCTGAAACTATTTGTTGAAGAAAATTTACACACTAGCTGCAGTGACTAGTATGCTTTTGCTTTAAAACCCAGTGTACATGTGGTGAATATCAGTGTAATTGTTCAGTTAACTGTGTTGTGCCAGAAGCACTAGAAGTACAGTATCACTATAAAAAGAGGTAGTCCTTTTCCATCAAACAAAAATATTAGTGATTTCCACAAGTGTATACTTCTTTGTGTTTTGTTAAGGGGTCCATATTTATTTGAAATGCAAGTCATCAGTCCAGTTGTGTTGTGTGAAAACTGTATATAGTCCTGAATCACATTGAACTTCAAGCCAGCTTTTTTTAAAAAGGAGCCTTCAGAGGATTAACATTTACCCTGTGTTTTGTAGAGGTGTTTGGGCTTGGATGTTTTTAACGTTTTTGATTAAGATAAAACAACTTAATTTTCTGTCAGGGTTTTAGCAGTATGACTCATGACAGAATCGTAGAATCACCATGGTTGGAAAGGACCTCCAGGATCATCAAGTCCAACCTTCCTCCCTACACCTCCCTAACTACTAGACCATAGCCTCAAGTGCCACACCCATTCATATTTTTTAACACCTCCAGGGATAATGACTCCACTGCCTCCCTGGGCAGTCCGTTCCAGTGTCTAACCACTCTCTCAGGGAAGAAATTCTTCCTGATATCTAGTTGAAATCTTCCCTGGTGCAACTTGAGGCCATTTCCCCTTGTCCTATCATCAGTAATTTGGGAGAAGAGACCAACACCAGCCTCACTACAACCTCCTTTTAAGTAGCTGTAGAGAGCAATAAGGTCTCCTCTCAGTCTTCTCTAGGCTAAATAACCCCAGTTCCCTCAGCCAGTCTCCATTAAGCATGTTTTCCAGCCCTCTCACCAGCATCGTTGCCCTTCTCTGGACCTGCTCCAGCACCTCCATGTCCTTCTTATCTTGTGGTGCCCCAAACTGGACCCAGTCCTCAAGGTCCAGTCTCACGAGTGCCGAGTACAGGGGCATGATCACCTCCCTACTGCTGCTGATCACACCAGTTTTGAAAGAGGCCAGGATGCTGTTGACCTCCTTGGCCACCTGGGCACACTGCTGGCTCATGTTCAGTCACTGTCCACCAACACCCCCAGGTCCTTTTCCACCTGGCAGCTTTCCAGCCACTCCTCCCCAAGCCTGGAGCATTGCCTGGGGTGGTTGTGACACAAGTGCAGGACCCAGCACTTGGCCTTGATAAACTTCATACAGTTGACCTTGCCCCATTGCTCCAGCCTGTCCAGATCCCTCTGCAGAGCCTTCCTACCCTCCAGCAGATCAACACTTCCACTTAATTTCGTGTCATCCAGTCCTCAAGGTCCAGTCTCACGAGTGCCGAGTACAGGGGCATGATCACCTCCCTACTGCTGCTGATCACACCAGTTTTGAAAGAGGCCAGGATGCTGTTGACCTCCTTGG
>NW_008592569.1:0-1981 GCF_000691845.1 Merops nubicus
AGCCGCCGGGACGGTTCGTGTCTGTCTGTGATGGTCTAGCTGTGGGCGAGCGCAGGGCACGGCGCTGCCTGGGGACCCGCTGCCCGGGTCAGCCGCTGGCACTCGGAGGGGTTGGACCACCCCAGGGCGTGGGTCTGGGCTGTGCCTGAACGCCCCCATCCCTCAGGCACTGCTGGTACCGGTGCAGGGGACAGTGCTGGAGGATAACTGGGCTTCGACGTGCTCAGCCACGGTTAAATCTTTACACAGGGACAGTTGATGTTCAGCTTGGTGTTGGCATGAGTGGCCATGTCCCCATCATCCGAGAGAAAAGGCCACTGCTTCTTCACCAGGCATAAGCAACTGAAAACACCACAACAAGCAGAACAAGTGGTAGCAGCAAGCAATAACCTCAGGCTACGAAAAAGCTTTGTTCCAAAGGTGTTTTGATGATTTTTTTTTTTCATGTATTGTCTTCTTATAACCTTCCCCATACTGAAAAGTGCAGTTTCTGTTTCAGTGTTTTAGCTAAAACTGTGGGGCTTTAGAAACTCTGCGGCTTCCCCAACAGCACATGCTTTTTTATAAGACAGAAATACATGGTTGTATTATACGTATTTACCTACCGAAGGGTCTGTGACTACTCTGTCCTCCACATACGTATATATATGTATATATATTCCCAGTTAGTGTGCAAACTAATCTGATGTGGTACTGGCAGAGGAAGTGTAACAATGGTGATGTAAAACCCTAGGCACGGTGCTCAGACTGAATTGTTGTGTAGCATCCATTCCTTAGGATTTTCCACCCAATCTGATGGTTCTTAGGCTATTGTCACCTTTCTTATATCGAGGGCAGGGTGAAGGACTCACACTAACTCTGACAAATCATCAGGAATTAATCTCTGGCAACAAGAAAGTCATGACATCTTTTTAAAGATACAGAGCCAATTAACTCCAGCAGCAGTCACTCTGCCGTATTTGTTGCAAACTATTTATTTTCATTTTTGAAATAGGGAACAATAGAATTTCAGCAGTTAACTCGTACTCATCATGATGAAAGTGAAACTTAAATTTTTCCTTCTTTCCTCCTCTCTCTTCTGCCACTGTCATCCACTTTAGTGTCTGCTCTTTTAGAGCCTAGTCCAGTGTCACTGAAGTTAATAGGAGATTTTCCATTCTCATTGTAGGAGAGCAGGAGCAGGCCATTACCAGGGCTCATAACCTCCTTGCCACATTCAGCTATTTCCTCTTTGTTCCTGCTCCTTGTATCAAGGTCATTGCTGAACACTTCTTATTCTTTCCCTGCTCTATCTACAGAAACTATTTCTTACACAGAAACTTTACTCCATGTTCTGTGATCTCAGGTGCTGACTGCAGTGACCTCCACATTTCTAGGCTTCCTGGTTATCGTGGTATAATTTAGGTGAGAAGGGACCTTTGGAGGTCACCTTGTCCAAACCCCTGCTGAAAGCAAGGCCAACAGAAATCAAGTTGCTGAGGGCCTTCTCCAGTCAGGCATTAAAAATCTCTGCAGTCTCTCTGGACACCTGTTCCACTTTTTGACTACTTTCATGAAACATTCTTTTGAATATCTGTGCAGAATTTTCCTTGTTCAGGCTTCTGCCCACTGCTGCTCACCCCTTCACTGCACCTCCCAGAAGAGCCTGACTCCATCCTTTTATGCCGTTATCCCACAGCCCTTGTTTCTCAAGCTATTAATCTAAATTCCTCTGGTCTGCCTGGTGTTCCAGGCCAGCACTGTGAGTTTTGATGCCTTTCTGAAGCTCTGAGTCTGTGCTGGCTCCACCTCCTGGTCCCCAAGATCTTGGGCCAGGGAGCCAGCTAGAGCCAGCATGCCCCTTGCCCTGTGCCCCACAGGTCCCCGTGGGCAGGGTGCCCGAGGGGCATCATGAGCAGAGATCAGCTGAGGGTGTGCACACAGCCCAAGGGCTCTGCTGCTGCCGGGAGCTCTCGACCCTGTCTGGGAGTGACCCTGAGCC
>NW_008592570.1:0-11482 GCF_000691845.1 Merops nubicus
TTTCTGCGTCATTGATTTCCTCGATAATTCACTCAATGAAGTGCGTTCATCCAGAAAGAAATTCACCCTTGCCAGGTACCTTCCCTCATAGCAGTCTTTTAGGTATGATTTGTCCCAAGCTGTATGTAGAGAATTTGCATCGACCGCTGTAATTTCTTTTCTGGTTACACATTAAAGAACAATTTTCTTCCACGTCCCTGGGGACTCTGCAGGAAAAACAGAAGGGAATTGTAATGGTCTGAACAAGTGACGCAGACTTAAATCTTCCACAGAGTTACCAGCAGCTTGCACCAGTACAGAGCCAAACTCAGAGCATTGCTGTTGGTCGGTTTGGTTGACTTTGTTTCCTAAAATATCATAAGGTATTAAAATGTTTGGAGATAAAAATGCTTTTCACGAAACAGCAAAGAGATTTATACTGCCTGGCATTATCAAGTTGTTTCTTCTCAGTTAATTTAGGCAACGAACAAAACAGACAAAACCTGTTAAATATCGGTGTGCCAAGTGTTCATTTAAGTGCTCTCACAGAAAGCCATGAACATGCTTATCCAAGTAAAAGAAAATCTAGGCTTAAAAACTGGTTAAAAATAGCAAAAGTAAATAGCTGACCTAAGAGGCCTAAGGCTGTCAGTTATGTAGCACTGTGTGCTAGTCTGTCAAAAAATCTATTCTGGAAAAAAACCTCATTTTCTAAGAGCCATCTCGCTACCTCTCTGCACCATCAGCTAGCTGGTGCTTTCCGTCTGGACGTGTTGTTGGTGGTTTAACGTGGCTGTGTCTCAGGGGGCACAGCCAAGAGAGATGCTGTTCAGATGTAGCTCACACGGCATCCACCTGCAAAGGCTCCAAGGTACCTGGGATTTCTTCCTGAGCCACGTCTTGCTGCACCTACCACATGCTTCAGCTTTCCTTTCCAGCCTCCGTCTCGCCTTGGCCAGGCCAGTGTCAGTGCTGTTCGATAGTTTAGCATTACAGCCCAAAACAAATTTGCCTCTTTCTGCCCTCTCTAATGTGCGCTACAGTCTTAGGGTTTAACAGGTGATTTCTGCGTGCAGACAGGCCTGAAAGTTAATATTTATCTGGTGGCTGACTCATTAGAAAGGAGGGATGAAACACACGTAGTACAAACACTGCAGATCAACGCCCGTATCAGCAAATCCTTCCCACTTCCCGGCTCCCTGCGCTCTTCGCAGGGCATTTAATCAGCACTCCACTGCAATCTGGAGAAGAGCCTAGGCCCCTCTACCTGTGCTCTTGCTTGGAATAAGCCCTGGGGCAATCAATCAATCTGAGATCACTTACTTGAAACATCTTGAGGTATTTTTTTTACTAACACTGTCCATATGTATATGCCTCTTCTTCCTCCTAAAGCTCTTTCTGGACCTCTTCCCTGAGCCACTTAGGTTAGCTCTCTACTACCTTTTCCCACTTGCGGGTTTTCAGCAGGAGAATCTTGTCTCTCCTCCTTGCAAGCTGCTGAGCTGGGACAGCCTCTACACTCTTCCCCTTGCAAGCCCCTTCTCAGCCTGGGATGCAGACAGCCCTACTGAGATGGAGCCAAGTAACACACAGTCCTCCTGCACTCTGCCTTGGACTGGTCTGGCCATTCCTGTTAGATGAATATGAGTTAGGATAATCCTAAGGATCCTAAGTCCAAGCTGCAGGCATGACTTTGACTACCTCGCTCTACCCTGTACCCACATGAGACTGCATAGCAATTACAGCAAAAGCTTATACTGAAAGCTGTGCTAAGCAAATGTGAAGACATTTTAACCATCTGTTTTTCAGCCCACAAATAATCATCAGAAGCAACTGCCATGTTCTTGCTCCCATCTGCAGGTGAGCAACAGGATTATAACCACAGCCCAAAGAATGTAAATAATTCAAAAGGAATGTGAAAATAGTCTGCTGAGACAAAGGCAACAGCATACAACCAAGCAAAAGCAGGAAACCTACTTGCAGGAAAAACTGGTGAGAACTTCATCCTTTAGTTTTTCAAGTCCATTATTAACAGTCAGGAACTATTTCCCTGCTTATTTTCATTTATTACTACCACCAAGGTCAGGAATAGTCCAACACATAGGTAAAAGTAGTTAGTGCCCATGCAGCTGTGATCTACAGCACAGGAGCTTTCTATAGCTGATCACCAGCTTGGTGAGATGCCAATATTTAGAGCACAGCTCTACGAACTTACCAACACTTCTCTTTGAGTGATTAATTCTGCTTTGTTTTTCTTGCTCAGTGGACTGGTCTCTGTTCTCACTGGCCTTTCTGTCACGTCGCCTCTGCATGTCCTTTCCAGAGTAGCTCCCTAACTGGATTTCTCTCCTCTGACTTCTTTTGCTGGGAGTAGAAAATGAGTCTCTACAGACTCAGCTTGTCTTCACAGATCGACAAGCTCTGAAAGGATCTGGCTTCCTGTTTCATTTCCGTTAAAGTTTTCAGAGTCACACAAGCTGTGTATGCTTCTCCATATCCAAGCCACAAGAAAAAAAAAAACAATAAATCAAGCATAACTCAGCTATTTATAAAGGTCACATTGCTACCTCCCTCTGCATCTCCCAATTTGTGTGAGGGCTGGAGATTGCAGGGTGGTTCTCAAACTGTGATGTGCCACCCATACATGGTTTCTGTCTTACTGACAGTCCTCAAAGAGTCACAGCCTCTTCTTTTCAACTCCAATGTCATGTTTGATGGCTAAGCATTTAACATTACTTACTGTGCAATCAATGTGCTTTCTGTAGAAATACTCTGACCATCAATAGGAAACGGGTGGTCCACACAAGCATCTCTTCTCTATTAAGATACAGTCTGCATGATGTAAAAACAAAGGTTGCACAGATACAATTCAGTCACTTCATAGATACAGGATTTTTAAGAAGAGTAAGCAAAGGGCCCTTGGGGAGATTCTTTCCTTTCCCCTCTTTACTCATCATTTTAAGTTAAATGAGACCAGTGGTTTCTTTACAGTCTAATGCTACTCATTGCTTCTTAATTACACTGTTGCACTGCTGGAAGATACAAGTTCACTAAATCCAGTCTCGCACTCTGAACATACCCATAAGTTCTTGTTTCAGAGGTGGAAGCAACCATTTGCCCTGCCAGATTCCTCTTCTGTTGGCTGTTGCTCCATGTTACAGATGGATTGAAAAAGCAATTGCTGGATCTCATATGGTCACTGAATCCTATTTTCCCTTTCATTGAAATGTTTGTTTTCCTTTCTACATCTTTTATTACAGTATTTTTGGTAAAAAAAAAAAAAAAAAAAAAAAAAAAAAGAACTTTTGAAAGGTTGGGTTGGGGGGATAACCGTTACTTCTATTATTTATTTTTTCTGTTTATTGGCAGTTCAGGAGTTGAAGGTGAAATCTGCTCTCCCTGCTCCAGTCCAAAGCTTGGGCCCCATGACTGCCGTCTTGCAAACACTTCTTATTTCACCATTTACTGTGGAGGAATGAGGAGAGGAACAATGAAGAATTCTCTGTCTTTAAGCATTCACCTCCTACCTTTGAATGCTCGAATGCTATTCATGCTCCATGCCCCATGCCACTGAGCATCCAAAGGCAGCAAGTGAATGCTTAAAGACAGTATGTGTGTGTGTATATATATATATGCACACATTTATATGTTTATAAGCATGCTTTTTTTTGGTCTGTGCTCAGTTGCCATTGCCAGAACAAGATAGTTCTCGGAGGGAAGAAAACTGTGGGCTGGCAACAAGACCAGTGCATCTCCAGGAGAAGGTCTGGGAAAAAAAATTGGTGGGAGAGAAGAAACACTGCACATGTTCTCTTTTGCTTTGCTTGCTCAGCACTCTGGGTTTTTTTTTGATTTTTTTTTTTTTTTTAATAAAGAAAAAAAACCAACTGTTTAGTTTAAATTATGCAGTGAAAATTAGCTGTCTTCACTGCATGGAATTCCCTTTCATCACCTTAAATTCCTCTGTTGTACTCCTTAATCCATTTTTGCCTGGTGGGTGCTTTTGCTCTGTCCAGAAACAGATCTGGATGTTTAGCACTGCCTACTCACTCTCTTTTCTTGTAGTTTCCACCTTCTTTAACCCATGTACCATATTTCCCAAACAAGCATGGCTAGTTCACCTGGATAACCCTTTGATAACTCTGTAGGCTTTATCCAAGGAGGAAAAACATGGATTATCTCAGTTTCCTGATGTGCTGGAGCATCAATATTTGCCTGAGCTCTGCATTTCTTCCTTAGTCCTGTGAGCATGCCCTGTGGGTGAAATGGTGGGACATCTGAACACTCTGTGTGGCAGGGATGCAGGAACTTGGAGGAGTTTTGGAAAGTGATGTCATCTTTGCTCCAACAGGATCAGGTGATAGGCACAAAAAGGGCTCCAAAAGGGAGAAGAGGACAGACCAGGACCTTCTTCACCCCTTCCTTGCAGGGAAGCCTCCGCTGAGCTTTGGAGCTGTTCTAAGTTAAAAACAAAATACAGGATAAATATTCCCCACAGCCCACTGTGCCTTTTTTAAATTAGAAACAAGCAAGATGTTTATGCAGGGTCATGAGGAGAAGAGAAAGTCAAACCTACAATGAAAGATGATGAGTTTGGTGATAGTCACCATCTGGGCTGATGTTGTCCCCAAACCCCGAATAGCTGTGTTTTACACAGTAGCTGGTGTTTGCATGCCTGCCTGTTTGCACTCTTTATCACATTCACAAGCTGACAAGGAAATTTCCTTTGTCCACCCCCATGGGTCTGTGGCCAGTGTTATCAGACAGCTTCTCCTACCCGTGACATTCCCTTGTGGTTTGTGAGATGTAGAAAATGAGGCCTGCATTTGACTTCACCACAGCTCAATGCACTTGTTTCTCTGCTTGCCAATGATAGGAGAGCATTTGGTCTCCAAAGGCAGTTGGGAAACCCAGGCATGACATGGCACAGCCTCATCCAGCTATCTGAGAGCTTAAAGCGCAAGTGCTTTAGAGACGGGATGGCTGCCTGAGCTTGTCCCAGAGTTGCAGGCAGTTTCACCCTTGTTACTGAACTCTAGAGACAACTTGTCCCTTTCTGTCTGTTCTCTCCCTTTCTATCAGAATCAGACGAAGGTTACGGAGATAAATATCCCCAACCTTCGGCTACGTGTAGGTCATTTGTTCTGCAGTAACAAGTTGTCCTACCCTCGCATCAGTTACCTGGAATAAAATCACCCTTTTAGGAACAATTATCCTTATCTTTGGCAACTTTCTGCTGCAGCTGAAATAGGTTGGAGGCAGGAGAGGTGCTGTCCTATGCAGTTGTACAACAGGTTATTTAGGGTCAAGAGGTTATCCTTTTTCCTTCTGAAGACTAATAAGGGGACTAGCATCAATACAATCTACTTTCTGGACAGATTAGGATTTTGGAAGCATCAAATAAGTTGTTAGTGCAGAGGTATCTCCTAGTGCCTGGGCTTGGGCACAGGAGATCAGCACTTTGGCAAAAAGGAAACCTTCTTACAAAATCTGTGATGGGCCTTGCTTTTGGACAATTCTTTGTAAATCTGATACTTCATACATAGAAGTCCATATTATGACTTCTTTTTCTTTAGAAATCAACATGCAAAGACTCAGAATTCAGCTCTTTCTTGTTCAGGCTGCAATGTGTTACTGCCAGAAGAGAAAAAAGGCACAGCCTATTTGTAGGCACTTGCTTTTATTTTTTTTCCATCTAGTGTCAGTGCCTGGCTTTGCAACAGTGACTAAATATTTATGTTTTACTGTCAAAAGTGCATAGCAGCAAATCAAGGTAAGCATTTTAAGATCTGGGTGCTCTGAGTGACTCGCTGAAACTACATCTCTGAAGATCAGAGCACCCCTTTCCCTGGGCTTCTCTTCTGAGATAGGAGCAAGCCACTTTCTGCCACCTCTGCCAAGACCCACAGCAGGCATCAACGATGGCTTGTTTTGTACTGAAACAGCAAAACAGGATCACTAAGGGGAAGAAAGGAGCTCATTATTTTCAGAGGATGGAGTCACCCCAATCCTAAACATCAAATGCCATCAGTGAAAAGAACAAACTTTCTTCAGAGGGAGACTTAGCAACAAGCAGGAAAATCAAACAGCTGTGAAAAACAAGGCCACTGAGGGAAAGCGGTAGCCTGTACAGAGGAACAACAGTGCCAGTGGAAAAGTCATGGAGACAAGAGCTTGACCATGTATATGCCTTCTTTCATAATGCAGCTGATTGATCTAAATGACTTTTAGATTAATAGAAACAGTAACAGAAGATGTTCCTTTCTGAAAGACTCTTTGTGCAGCTGATAGTTTGCTTATTCTGAATTGCAAAGGTAAACATCCTGGTTCTGTTTGCTGTTTTCTTTCCCGCATCTCCTAACAGCATCACCATCCATGCTGACTGCTGAAACTAATACATGTGCTTCTTCATTCAGCAGGTCAAAACAACCTACTGCTAAGCTAATATACGCTATTCTTTTCTATGTATTTCACAGCACAGAAGGGTGGCAATTTCTTTTAATTAGGATAACGGGAAAGAAATTCAGAGGATGAAAGTCTATTTTTGAAGCTGCCAAAAACTTACACATCTTCAGCAAATCCTTTTACCACCTGTTAAAAAAGGGGAAAAGAAATAAGAAGCTTTCTCCATCTGTAAAGTGAAGCTTGATGATTAAAGCTGAGACATGCTGAAAATACCATGGTGATGGAGACTCTTCAGCTGAGCACAGAGCCCCGGCCGTGATGACACACAGCACCCTCATCTCCCTTTGCAGGCAGTGATAATAAAGACAGAATTATCCTACTTGCAAGAGAAGTCAGCACCTTCCTCACAAAGGATTCAGTGATTTCTTTTTCTGTAATTTTTTTTCATGTAATTTTTACCCTTTTTGACCTTCTACTATCTAGACTGCAAGTATCAGGATTTCTACTTTACTGGCAAGTAAGTGACATACATTTTCTTTAAAAAATAGCCTGTGTTAAGAATGTAAAAAATGAAATTTCCTGGCTGTTTCTATATGGCTTCTTCTGAAATATATACATACACACACATTTCTGTGGACCCACCTTCTACCACGTATATTTTGTCCCAGTGATATTTGGCTGTGGATGTTTATAGGATTTCTGGAGACCCCATGGCCCTGCAGGAACTTTTGTTCCCTCAGCATGTCAAGCAGGCAGAGATCCCAGATGCCACCCGTGGGTATGCACAAAGCAGCCTGTGCAGCATAGCTCAGGAGGTCTGACCCATTCCGGCTCGCTGGGCTCCAAGCATGATCGCCACAGAGTCAGAAGTTGGTGCTTCATTTCACCTTGCATCCATTTTATATAAGGAAAGTGTAGATTTTTGTGTAGCACCAGAAGAACAAAGCGGAAGTCTTCCTCTTTAAGTTTGGGAGGACTGTGTCTTGGTTTCTGCCTTTATTTCCTCAAAATTACTTCTAGATTTAATCATATCCTCTGAACAATCTGGATTTACATTACATCAGAATAATACTACTTTCTGTGGCACTTCAAGATGACAGTTTGAAGATACTTGAAGTTGCCACCAAATTTTTATGGGAAGTTTTACATTTAAAGGTATCATTAACTATACAATCACATAATTGGAACCTTATGTCACAGTTTTTGTTTGAAAAGCATAAATGGTTTCTACATATGTTAATAAACTTGTTTCATCACAGAGACCATAAATGCATGACAAATTGTCTGGGAGGAGAAATGAAAGGGAGACCATCTAAACTTCCATTTTTGTGAGGGAAGGAATCTGACACACTGAAGGCACAGCAGGAAACCAATGAGGAACAGAATGTACAACCATTGCTGCTGCTAAATATAAATCCTCAGCTCTAAGGCACTGAAAAGCCTTGCTCCTGGGGTCTCTTCTGCTAACAAGTGTCTTAAATCCTCAAAACACTGCACCTTCAGGACATTTCAAAAAGTTGAACCAGGTGAGAGTACTTTGCCTCTTTCTCCATCTACTGTAAATTATTACAGAAGGTGCTGGAGCACTTTTATATAGGTCATAGAAGCATATATTGCTGGATTTTCTTTTTTGAAAGCTTCTTATGAGATCTAACATAACTGTCAAATGCACAACTCTATTCTGACATCATCAGTTAAAAAACTCAAGCAGACATTTTTTTATGCTTTTCTACATTTTTTTTTTTTTTTTTTCCCCCCCAGGTGAACATAGGAACAGTCCTTCTTCTACTGACCTTCAAATATTGCTCTAAACCAAAATGGACTGGTATGAGTCAAACAGTATGACTACAACAGTATCATGGTAAGGTAAATATCAGATAGTTATACTTCCTTCCACTGGCAGTATCTCTGGGAGGTAGACTTCATAAAGAGTTACACCCAATAGTAAAATAATTTGTGCACAATAAACAAATACAGAGAGCTGTTATAAAGTCCAGCATGGAGCTCAGCCAGAAATGAGCCACTAGTTTTAAGTGGTGATATATCAGCTGCAAACGAGCAACTCAACAGAACCTGAGAGATTTGTGTAGTCAAACTAGTAGGAGGCCTAAAATGCCAAAGTTAAGGCTGCAGATGGTGGTGGGTTTTGCAAACTGAACACTTGGGTGTTCCATACAAGCACCTGTAGTTCTTGAAAGTTTTTTTTTTTCCACTCCTCTAAATGTAACATTAGATTTCTCTTGTTTATGGGATTAATTTGAAAAATTTTAAAAAAGCAGCCTAAGTGTGGCCAAGGGAATGGTAAATCCATGCTAACCAGACGCCATTCCTTGCAGTTTCCTCATCAGAACCAAGGACAGGATTTCATGCTTGCAGCCTAAGCAGAGCCTTTGGCTGCCACCCTCTCTCCAACACCCAACTCCTGTGATAGACTTGCTAAGCCAAACACCACTGTCACAAACAGTTAAAGCAATTTTTGCTTTTTTATATAGGAGCTCCACAGTGTGGAGTCAGCTGTCTTGGTAGAAACAGGAAGCTGAGATATGCCCATTGCAGTGACAGATTTAGGATGTAATGCCTGCTTGATCACCTCAAAAGGATGCCAGGACATGCAGTGTGCTTTAAAACATTGTTTAAAACTGCTATCCATAACATACGTGCTGGATCTCCACATGTATGGATTCTTCCCAACAAAACTGTTCTCAGCGCCTGAGCACTTTGTGTCTAGGGCGGGGTCCGTCGGACACGAAGCTGTGTGAGGGAGCGCAGCCTCCTGCCCCTCTGATGTTCCTCACCGTAGCTGAGGATAGGCAGGCAGCAGAAGAGCACGGATTCCTGCACAGCTCTCATGGTTTGCCATTTGTGCCTCCTCTTTTTTTTCCCCCAATACAAGTATTTTTACACCACCTACCTCCACCCCCCAGGAGGGCCCAGGAAAAACCTTTTTTATTGTTCCATAATTAACACAGAGCCCTTTTGCCTTCTCTGCCACAGAGTGGTGAAGGAAGGCAGTCAGCATGCGCAGAAGGGAGGAACCTGGACAAATAGGAGGAGACATCTTGGGATACCAGCTCCAGCAAAGCTCCCCAGAGAGATACAAACAGAGCTCTGGCAATTGTGTTCTCCAGCAGAAAGATCAGAACAGCATTCCCTGCTGAAGGTAACACCTTTCAGTGTAATGCTTCTCTGCAATGAAATAACATAATTTTTCACTTCCAGTGGTTGGAGAAACTCTGAAATGTTAAAACTTAATCAAACTCCTGGTGATATGAAATAGTTGCAATAAGAACGGGTAGCAGATATCCCATAATAGCACCACAGTATAAAAGAGAAATACAACAGCTGTTGATACTTAAGATAACCCACCCTTATACCACTTTTATTATAGAGAGCGTCCAACATTTACACAGAGATGTATTCTTTGTGTAATACCCCTTTATCCAGCTGGAAAACTTTTCCCTTACACCTTTAAAATACAAGATAGGGGGAAGCTCAAGTGACATGGCAGAAGTTGATGTTCAGTCAAAAAGTCAATGTTTGACATCAAGCTAACTTAACAATGGAAAATAAACCCCTGTGTTAATAGTAATACCAATGCTGTGAAAAAAAGCCCACCCAAACCCTTTAAACTCTGGCTGTAGCTTTCACACTATTAGGTTCCACAGCACGCACATGTGGTTTCAATAATTCTTGTAAATAAAAAAAAAACCAAACAAAACCAAAAATACAAACCAAACAACAAACCAGCCCACTTCAAATATAGATAGTCACAATGGTTGCTTGCAAATACAGGGTCTGATGTGTGATAGAAATTATAGACTAGAAAAGCAAGATTTCTAGAAAAAATGCTCAGGTTATCTGGGAATAGATTTGTAAAGCAGTTAAAGAGTTTCTGTGGAGCACTCAAGTACAGAAAGAGTTCACATCTGAACTAATGGAAAAGAGTGTTACCATTTCCTCCTCATTTTCTTAAAACCGACTGATGTTTAGGCCTTGTAAAAGGTTACCCCTCTCAACTCTTGCAGTTGAGTAACAGAGAAGAATACATTTCTTGATTATTTGTCACAGCAAACACTACAGACTCAAGAGGAAGATTCAGTTGTAACCAAGTACTTGCACTACTTACCTAAGCACGCACAACTGGGAAACTCACAGCACACAGACAGAAACAGATGTTTGCTTTCACAAGCAAATACCATCCCACCCCATCCATAAATCCTTCAGAAGATCAAAACAAATCACAGTCCTATCGGCTGTGTACTGACTATCCCAGAACATTCTTACTCAAATATGCTTATAATATCTTTATTAAATACCAAATAAAGATATTTTCCTTTCTCTGAACTTTATCTCTGCAGTCTTTTTGGGCTATTAGCTTCAGCAGCAGCAGATACTTCTAAGGAAGTGCTTTTTTTTACTTGCACAGTGAATTATTTTGAAGGAATACCAGCTATTCTCAGTATACTCATATCTTGCCTCCACTAGACCCATTAGCTCATCAGAAATTGCTGGAAATACATTTTACAGTGAAAATCTTGATTACTATTTTGCACACTTGAACATCTTTCCAAGCCAGTCTTCATCCTTCTCATCTCCAGGGGTCACCATCCTCTTCAGCATTTCTCCCGTCCTGCTCCAAAGATGCTGGAACTTGTCTGCAATGTATTTCTCATGGCTGAGCTGCTGGATGGCAGTGCACCCTCTACAGCCAGTCGTGACCAGTACAAATAGCATTGGATCAGCGTGGAGAAGAAGGCCTGAAGCAAATTAGGTATTTGTTGCAAAGTTCCATACCAAAAAGCAGAACATGCACAGGTAGCCATGCCGTGGTCTCTGTAGGCACACCAGTCTTCCCTCGGTCAAACTCCAAGGCAGTGGCAGGGATCAGGTGCACACCTCAAGTCCAGCACTGTCCATGACTCCTGCTAACCTACCCTTGGCATGGCAGTAAGACATGCACAGTGACCTCCTTTCTGTGTTTACCTGCTATCTTCCACTTGGTTCTCTGTAGTTTTATTTCTCCCCAGTCTCCATTTGTCCTGGCCTCCATGAGTACTGTTTGAATTGATGTCTGTCTTAGAATCATAGAATCATTTAG
>NW_008592571.1:0-1915 GCF_000691845.1 Merops nubicus
TGCCAGACAGGGGGTGAAACTTTCCCCACGCCTGGCAGCTCCAGACGTCCTTGGCCATGCTATGCTTCTAAAAAACCCCAAGCTAAACAAATATGGTGTTTCATTTTTAGCATTTAATTATTTATTAATAACAAATCCATTCTATCCTATCCTACTCTGTTGCCAGGGGCGGTGGCAACAAAGTTTAGTGGCCATATAAGAAACAGCCAGAGATTTGAGCCTGAGCAAAAGCCTTTGCAACAACCTGTGCCTCAGCTTACCCTGGGATGTTTCTGACCCCAGTTTATAAACTGAAAGGAATTAATAAACATAATCTAGTGTGTTGGCAGTTCATAGAAACTTCTACTATCTACAGTTTTGTAGTTTCTGGTGGTCAGGTTCATAAAACACAGCTCTGGTGCTCCAAACCAATTGCACCCTGACCACCACAGATCCCATTCCTGAGCTGTAAGGGATGATTCCATGGGTCTTCCTCACCATCTCTCTTGGTTTTCAGTGACACAGAATAATAAGGGACCCAACCATGTAAGGCAGGCTACACTAAAGGAAGAAGCTTGTTCTCACCTTTTATTCTCCATCCTTTTGTTTGGTGCAGGATCAAACAGGTTTTTGCAGCTCTTTCAAGTTTTCCAGACCATTAACTATCCACAGTTGTATTTTCTGAGTGCATCTTGTAACTTCTTTGGAAAAAAAAAAAAACAAACTCCACTATACCCCTTTTACATGTCTAAAGACTTTGTTTTTCCTCCCAGAAAACATCTTAAATTGTGCAAAAATGGGAGGCCAGGTATAAGAGAGACACTCTGTGACTGTCCTCACCTTGTTCTTCACCAGCAAAGCAAAACATTGGTCCTACCTCTTCCATCCTCCCATCTCTTCAGCTATAGCAATGCAACCACAGAATTAAGCTCTCCTCTGTTTGTTTTTCAAACTCTTGCCCTTCCTTGACACTCTCCATCCAGACTATGGGCTAAGAGGTGTTAAGATTTCTTGATGATTTCAGAGTATATTTTTTAACTCCCCATGTTCTTAAAGGCTTTATTGTCAGTATAAAAACCTACACTGTCACCTTTGATTTTTCCCTTGGCTTTACCTTCTCCACCACCACCCCACTTTGTTTCCAGCAGGCTACAAAGACAACATCTTCTGTGACCAGGACTGAAAATTGCCCCCATGGCCAGCTATGGGGGAAAGCATAAAACCCTCAAGGGAAATTGTGCTTCAATTTTCTGCTTGTTCTGACTTAACTTTAATACAGTGAAGGATTTCAGCATGACCCCTGTCTGGAAGGCATTTTACCCCACAGAAGGGTTTTGCTGCAGTAACTCAATCAGCTGCTTGTTCCTTGACATGTTCTGGCAATGTCAGCACAGCGTGGCTGGCGTTGGGTGAGCAGGAAAATAAAATCCAGAATTACCAAATTATAATCACAGTCCCAACACTATTAGCACCAGATTCATCGATCACTGCCTTATTAACCACTCTGATTAGCATGAGCTGTGAGCAACCCCTTTGGGTACCATTGCATTGAACTACATCTAAATATAGCCATAATTTCAGCAGTCCAATATTGAAACCAACTTCTTTCAAACTGTTGCTTCAGAAGTAAAAGAAAAAGGCAGCATGTCATGCCCTGCAACATGAGCCAAGTTAGAGATACACCACAAAACAAATGGCCTAAGATACCTGGGTTTATCACTGCTATTGTTTGGAAGCTTTTCTCTACCATTAGATATATCTGCTGCAATTCTAAGTTGGGTGATGCGTCCCAGAAATTAGCTGCAATTTGTCCTGGGAATCTGTAGTGCTTCCAAAATGTGATGGGGATGCCAGAGTTCTTGGCCTCAGTGAATTCCAGTTGCTCTTCTGCCTTTTTTTTTCCCAGTTCCACAAAAAATAAAATAAAATAAAATAA
>NW_008592572.1:0-3363 GCF_000691845.1 Merops nubicus
CCTCCATCTCCGAGCTGCAAGGCAGGATTGAAGTTAGCTCCCACTTCCTGCCTCTTATCAGAGTGTGTGTGGGAAGGGGAGGGAATACAATGGTTCACCCCCACCCAGGGTCCTCCCAGGTGCTGGAAGGTCACACCCCCATTCCAAGCCTCAAACCACAACACTCACTGTGGGGAGGGATGGAGTCTCCCCTCACTGGTCTTTTAAAAGGCACATCAAGCAAACAGCTACCTGGCATAGTACTGGTAACACTGATGCTGAATTTGGGCAAAGAACTGGACACAAGGTTCCTTCCTTCTGCATTTTTTCCTATACTAAGACCCGGGCAAACACAGTAGAAGAGATTGTGCCAACACACCCAGCTTCTCTGACACCTGCTGGGGCACTTGGCATAAAGCAAAATGATGGCAATGGAAGACAGCCGCACTATGCCTGTCCTACTAGATAGAAAGATTTACAGGAAAACATGTGTCTCATCTTCCTCAAGCAACACCTACACAATGCAGAGACTGAAAAAACGGGAACCAAATCTTATTCAGGTGGAGAAACTGAAGGAATTCCTGCGGCAAGGGCAACAGCAAGCAGGTTCATTCGGGGTGCAGATATTTCAGCACGAGTGCCAACAGATACACCTCAGAAATGAATAGGACATTTTAAGTCCTTAAGAGGTTGCTAATTTATGCTGGAAGCCGTGCATTGTGATCATTCCAACTGTTACTTGCTATTACCTTTGGCTTAGGGGAAAAAAAAAAACCCCACAGGCGTGAGGAGCTGCCTCCTTAAGGGATTTGGGCAGAAAGAGCTGTGCTTGCAGAGATGTTAGGCAGCCCAGCGAGGATGGACATCAAGGCTTTCAAAGGAGCCTGTCCCCACCCATGATCTTTGCTAGGCCTGATTGGAGGACATATTTACCTTACTACCGTTTAAACGTACAAATGACTGCTCCATGACTCAATTAATAGCTGCTTCTGGCCAGGCTGTCTCCCCTGAAGGGCAAAAGGCAGCTCTCTGTGACTATAAATGCTCCTGTAACACTGCAGACTTGTTCTGAGTTTTGTGATGTGGCACTCCAGACACAGAGCTGATGCCGGCCTCCCAGCTGGCTCTCCTGGACCTGCCTACCAACCATGCTCCTTCTGCCAGGGCAGCATGTCAGGCATCCCCTTCCTCAGGGACAGAAGAAGAGACACACTCTTACTTTTTTATTGGAGAAAAATTGCTACCATTTTGGATAACTGAATTTACTGGGAGTCAATGCATTGCCTCTGAAAAAAGGCTGTCACAGTGGACACCCATCTCCCCTCCAGGCAATGGGACCCACTCCTGACTTCTAGAAGCAATTCTCTGTCACCCCACACCAAGTGACTGCAGGGAAAGATTGGAGCCTGGTGCTCCTCCTGTCCATGCCATGCATGGTCACCAATGTGCACTGCTCCAAACTCCATCATGAGCTCCTGCAGTCCTAGGACAAACACAATCATTGTGTCATTGGGCAGGAATTCAGTGGCTCCATGGTGAGCATCACAAGGCCAGCACTTGCTGAGGGAGAGAAGTGGCCTTGTCAGGCTCAGTGAACCCTGCCCAAGGTGAGGGCCATGGGCCAGGTTGTGGGCCCCCACAGGCACGGGCTTTCCCAGTGATGGAGACGTGTTTTCACATAAAACTTCTTTGGCTTCCAAAACCTGGGAGAGCTAAACTTGTTTTGGGTGAAAACATTGCATAAGATGATTAGTTATTTTCTGATTGAATTTAACTTCGTCAGAACCTGAGAAAGGAAATGCAGTGGGGGAAGTTGGAGGCAGTGAACATCAAGCTACTAGATTTCAGAGATAGGGAGAGTTTGAGAGGACATGGTGAGAAACAGAGCAGCCTCTGCTTTCAGAAAGACAAATGTTGTTTCCTGAAAGACTGGAGTATGATACTGTGCTCTAAAGAAAATTGTTAAACACTGTCAGTGAGAGAATAAGGCTGGGGATTTCCAGAAGGCACCACAACTGGGGTGGAACATAGAAATTCCTCTAGAAAGAAAAAACATAAATAGCCCATTGCCATGATGTCTCAGGAAACTGCATCCATGGAGTGGGGACCGCAATGACATATACAAGGTGGCTTTGCCCAGATATAGACTAAGATAAGCAGGAAGACTGGAAAGGTCTAGGATTCTGAAGGTTGTGAGCTGCTAACGCCAGCTGACATGTTTGTGACCAAGAACAGAAGGTGCCTGCTCTGACACATGGGGGATCAGTAGACACAGGGAAAGGCACTGGCCACATAAGGCTCTTTGAGGAAGGGATTTTAATTGTGGGAATGCCTTAGTGTGCTAAAGATGATACTAGAAGGAAGGATGAAGCATGGAAGAAAGCAATGAGATTTAAAATCACAGGTGGAAGGTTTGCTGGAGGTGACAGAGGAGGTAATCTGACACTTTGTAGGGTGGGGGAGGTGGCAAAAGTCTTTTGTGAGAACTAGGCCAGACCATGGACCTGGAAGAATCTATTTTTTCAGGAAATTGAAACAGTTTTCTGAAGGACAACAGGGTCTAGGTAGAGGAATGAAGGCAAAGAAAAAGCCATTAGATCAGACAAATAAAGATCTGTGAACCAAGGACAGACTGCAATTAAGCCCAAGTAATCTATGGCTTTTGTGTGAGGTCCAGCTGCAACGGGCAAGAACCTGAGCTGTGGAGGGCACTGACCCCACTCCTCATGGAGCAATGGGAAGAGCAAAAGGATATTTCTAGGTGATGTGTAATTTTTGTGGGGGAGTGGGTGGACATATGTCAGATTTCAAGGTCCATATGTCCTTTGGTTTAATTAAGCAAGTTCAAGCAAAAAGTTTCTTTTGCAGGTGATAGGCCATGTTTGGGGATCTCTGAATACGGAGGAGGATGCTCTTCACTCAGGTGAGTTCTTTAAGGCTACATCTAGGGAGACATCTCTTACGACACCAACAGCCAGCCTTGGGACAGTGATTTCCACAGGTCCCCTAATGTGTTGTCCACACTGGAGCTGTTAGGAGGGCTCAGCAATCTCCTTGCTCAGCGTCTGACCTGGCAAAAGGCCTGGGAGATTGCATTAACCCCAGCAGCACCTTTCAAATTGTTTTTATCTTGTTTTAGCCAAACAAAATACCTCGTCCCTCGTCTCACCAGAGCACAGCCTATGGGTGGGACCGTTTTCCCCTTCCGTCTTTACTGCATGGCATCATGGGCGTGACATGATTTCTGGCTGAGAAAACAGAACCACCAACCCCTAAAGAACGCAAGTGCTCAGCAGCTGCAGGGGTGGAGGTCTGCTCTTTGCTTTATTTCCATGTCAATAAAAGCGAGTTTCTTGGTTTTTTTGGGGTTCTCTCCACCAGCCC
>NW_008592573.1:0-498 GCF_000691845.1 Merops nubicus
TGGTGGCAGAGGGCGTGAGCCAAAACAGCTGAGTGTCAGACCGCCGGGACCTCCCTGCTGCCCCACCAGAGAGGAGACAGTTAGTGATGCCTCCCCACCATACCCCAGTGCCCGGGGGGGCCGGGGGAGCGGAACCTGCTGTGCAGCTTCAGCGCACCGGGAGGAAACGGCCCAGCCTGGGGCGAAGGTGGGCGGTGGGTCACAGTGCTCGGCTCTCTCTCACCCCACTGCTTCGAGCCCCCTCCCTGAAAGCCCAGCTGCAGCAGCGCAGCGTGCGGAGCTGCAGTCCCCGAGCCCCCTGTGTCATTTACATAGACCTCACCCTGCCCGCACAGCAGCCTGGCTTCCCAGAGCACCACGGACCCGCTCCGAAAAAGCCTCCTTCCTCCACGTCCTGCCATGGCCCTGGGCGTCGCCGTCCTGCTCCTGGTGGGGGCCGTGGGGACAGGTAAGGGTTGGGTGGCTGAGCTAGCTGCTGTCGGGGGCATTTGGGGGGGG
>NW_008592573.1:529-1670 GCF_000691845.1 Merops nubicus
GGACTGGTCCTGCCAGGGAGCGTCAGTCGGAGGAGGAACTTTTGCTCAGGGCTGTGTGGTGTGATGAGCAGGATGGAGGCTGGGTCCTGGGGTTGCCTCAGCAGGCAGGAGGCCAGCTCAGCCCGTCAGTAACTGCATCCTTGGTGCGTGCAGCTTCCAGGGCTCAGCCCACACTGACGCAGCCGTCCTCGGTGTTCGTGCTGCCCGGGCAGACCGCTTGGCTGCCCTGCACCCTGAGCCCCCCGTACAACATCAGCGAGTTCGGCATCTCCTGGTACCAGGAGCGCCCGCGGCACTTCCTGAGGTATTTGCTCTATTACAACTCTGAGCATGACCAGCACAAGTCCGACAGTACTCCCGGCCGCTTCTCTGCTACCAAAGATCTCGCCAGCAACACCTGCATCCTCATCATTGCATCCATCCGCCACGAAGACAACGGCAGCTACTACTGCTCCCTCTCACACGCCTTCAGCTGGTTTTAGAAACGAGGAACAAAATCTTTCTGTGTTTTCCCTTGCAACCCTGATGCTAAGCCATCAACAGGGAGGACAACAGCCCTAGGAGGAATGGAGAAAGGCACTCTTGCATGCTTGAGCAAGCCCAGCAACGCTGCACTGTGCTTGTGAGGTGCAGCAACCTCCTTTGACCCCAAATGTCCCCCACAGAGCATCAGACAGACCGATATGGTGTGAGACCTGCCAGGGCTCAGCCCAGGAATACATGGGAGCAGCGACCTCCTGTTGCAGTGGGAGGATGAAGAGCTGTGCCGTGGCCTGGCTCTCCTCAGCTCTTCCAGCACTTGGCACAGCATGGGCTTGACCCCGGCTCAGGCTTCTGCGCAGTTCGGCTCACTTAATAATAAAGGTTAATCCTCGGGCATGTGCCTCGTGTCCTGGCAGCGCTGGGTTAGTGGTTGGACTCCATGACCTTTGAGGTCTCCTCCCACCAAGACGGTTCTATGATGCCACAGATGCAGAGCCCCGAGGAGCACCCCAGGTGTCCTCGGCAGGGCTGCCTCTGCTCTGGGGTACCCGAGTTGGGAGCGTGGGCCAGAGGCACGCAGTGGCGCCAGGTTCGGTGGCATCTCCCGGGCCTGGATGGAGCTGTGCCACCCACACGGATCCCCGGCCGCACGGCGGGG
>NW_008592574.1:0-1948 GCF_000691845.1 Merops nubicus
AAATATCAACACACACACACAAAAGATTTCTAGATAATAAAACTGGACTTGGAGTAAGAAATGCTTCTTCCCCTGATACTCTAAGTTCAGTTCTATACACCTTTACCCTACCTCATAATTTAAAGATTGTTTTTTTTCTACAGGAACAGAAGAGGGAGAAGGAACAAAATGAGTTTCACATCTTATCAAATACAAAAGTACATAGAATATTAGCACATAATGTAAGGAACCTTAAAGATGCAGTCATGTGCCAAGCCACATTTTGTAGATAAGAACTACTTAGAGGATCTGTGAGTGGGTCATTAGCCACAGGACACAACAGACATATTTCACAGCTGGAATTAGATAGCAACAGAAGAGGGCAGAGGTGGTGAGGAGGAAGTTGTGCCTGTACTTACGTGGACATCAGTCCTGTCAGCCACCCACCGAGCGAGCTGCTCGGCCGCAAAGCCGCGCACCTGCAGCTCGTAGGTGTCACCCCGCTTGGGCTTCCCTTTGGCAGGGAAGTTAATGAACGTGGGGGCAGAATTCATGTTGAGCTGTGTGGAGAAGACACAGAGAAGTTACACCACCATGAGAGATTTAGTAACACAGTTCTATACCAGTTCTATCTTGCAGCATAGTCTCTATACCCCTCAGAAAAAAATAACTGTTCAATAAAGAGATTTCACTAACAATAGCTGAATAGAAGGAAAACACAGCACACAGCAGCTTCTGCTTCTCTACGTCCTGCTTCTCTACTTTGTAATCATTCCTGCAATTGCCTTTTTGTGTTCCATGCTGCCTCCTTCCTTCAGTATTGAGGAACAACATTCTTTTAGCTCCACCACTAGTTCTGGAATATCAGTATTCTATTATACCTACTGATTCAAAAGATTCAGACCAATTAAGAGGAGACTCTAACAGGTCAATAAAACAAGTATACAAGATGCAGCTCTCTCTTTTCCCAACACTGGTTTTCTCATAGCATTTCAGACTTTTTGAATTTGTTTCTTCTTTAAATACTACTTTTGGGAGAGAAATCTGCGAAGTAGGAATACATACAGTGATCTATAAAAGCCATAGCTTGATCAATGAATTTTTGATGTAACACTATGTCAAAATTTAACAATAATAACGAAAGACATCTCTTTCCAATTCTCCAGTCTAAAAGCTCTAATAAATATAATTTAATCCATTTAATATTTTTTCCATTTAATAAAATATCATTGCCTAAATTGTGTAGCTTTTAAATAGAGATGGTAACTTTAAAAAAAAAAGTTAAGACTTGCAAGACTATGAATTATGTGATCTACAATTGCAAGAGTACATGGAATGCTCTCATACATTTAAATACAAAAAAAACCCCAGGTTACATAATGTTAATAGTACAGCAAGATTATTTGGTCCTTGAAAAGAAGTCACCCCATTCTGAATGCCTCATCTATCAATCTCTAGTAATCTAAAAATTGCATTAGTTGTTCCTAAGGACATTGCTGCTTTCTATCACAGCTCTTCATCTATCAGAGAAAAATTCCATTAAGAATTACACTGTAAATTATTACAGGAGACAAACTCAGGAAAAATAGAGAAGTCAGTTCACTCCTTGTGCCTACCACAGATTTGTGAGCTCTGTTACTCTTCATGCCACCAAACCACTGCCCTTTGCTCTTCTCATTTCTTCTAAGAGCAGCAGCTTTCAACTTCTCAATTATTTATTTCATTATTATAACCTAATTCTGTATAAGTCTTTACCTTCTTGACCCCAGTCTCCAACACTCAAGTTAAGATTAATGGTAGAAGAGAAAAAGAAAGACATTACCATCTGAAACACATCTGAGCCTTCATCAAAATCCACCATTGCAAAAAAAATCTTATTGGTAAATGCGCTGGAGTATCGCCAGGAGTTTGCCAGGATCTGGTATTCCTCATCAGCTTGCCTGTGAAACACAAAAAGTGTTTAAAAAAA
>NW_008592575.1:0-9745 GCF_000691845.1 Merops nubicus
GGCGTGGGGGGTGGCGGGGCGCCCTCGGGCCGCGGCGCCTCCTCCTCCATGTTGACGGCGTGCTCCGCGTTCTCCACGATCTCCTGCAGCAGCTTCCGCTTCTGGTACTCGGGGCCTGCGGAGAGAGGGCTCGGGGTGAGCAGCTGCCCCTGGCGATGGAGGGACAGCAGGCTGCTCCAGCTCCGTGCCACCACCGCGCCTTTGACACCTGTGCCCCCGGCCCTGACGGGTTTGGGGACCACTGTGAGGGGATCCAGGCTGGAAATTGGGAGAGGAGGTGCTCCCGAACCAGAGCCGCTTCCAGGATGGATGTCCTCCAGGAGCAGCCAGAGGCTCAGAGTCATGCCAGGTGCTGCCTGACTGGGAAGAGCCAGAAGAACAGGCTCTGGAGCTCCATATGAGGGTCAAGAAACAGGGAAAATCTGTAGCCCAGCTTTTTGTGGTCACATAGATGGTTACCCTATGGTTAAAGAGGATCCAGCTCCCATCTGAGGTTTTTGTTTGGTTTTTTTTGTGGGTTTTTTTTTTTTTTTTTTTGAATAGCTGGGAAAGTCTTTCCTTCTTTGGTGTCTAGAAGCATGACAACTTCACAAATGATATGGGGGAAGTCTAGTCTCCTCAGGAAAGGCATATATCCACAGAGTATCTATCTACCTGTCATCCCTCATGATGGGAAAAACATGTTTCTCATGCATAGGAACACGGCTGGCAGTCTCAAAATTACCTGGCACTGTCATACAAGGTGTCTCAGGGCTTCAGCTTTCATTCAGCCTCGTCTTCCATTCTGACTTGTCAGCTCTTATCAATCTTGCCCTCACTTCAATTATTTACCTACCATTACATCTTTACTTCTTCTTAACCCTGGGTGGTGTATGCAAATCAAACTGCAGCCCAACTAGGGTCTGGGGAAGTCAGCCAGAGCCTGACACTGAAGATATCCATCAGGCTGGGTGGCTGGCTGAGCAAAATTCACCTCTGAACAATCGGGGATATCTTTTGGAATAAAACCCTGCCTAGCGCTCTGTATGCTGGGACCTGTGCTGGGACAGGGCTCCCCACATGTCACTGTGATGCTCAGAGCAAGTGAAAACAAGAAAAGCATTCTCCTTATGGGCAGCGTGAGGTCGCCGAGCAGCTTGTTTGAAGGCAAAGCACCTGCTTTGGAAAGTGGCTTTGGCCTCATTCTGCTGAATCCAAGCGGTGCTGAGGGGTGCAGACATATAGGGCTTGCTCCCTGCTCCTGGACAGCACAGATCCTGCAGCCATGCTGTCCCTGGCTGCCTTGCAGTTCCTCCCCTCCTCTCCTCCACCCCAAGATGTGCTGCAGACTTGAGTTGGATTTCCCTGTTTGGGAAATCTGGATTGGTGCTAGTAAATCAGTGGGGTAATTTGCGCGCTGCCACCTCCTGCCCACACAGGCAATGCCCGCTCGGAGGGGGCAGTGGGGGGAAGGAGGGCATTGATTTTAGCTGCTCTGCCCTGCCTGCACGCTCCTGTCAATCAGTGGGGGACCCATTCAGGGCCATTTATTTCTGGCTGCAAGTGGATTATTTGGAAGCCATTTCAACAGTTGTTCAGGCTCCTCAAAATAGGCTGCCTGCAGCTCTATGCTCCTTGCTCTGTCCTGCTCCTTTCCTCTTCTCCTGAATAATTCACACAAAAAAACCCCAAAACAACCCACGTGCCTGGAGGGCACCACACAACTCCCATCCTCCTCACTACCCAGCAGGACGTTTCAGCAAGGGCTTTGGCCTACATCCCTCTCCTCTAAGTTAGTAGAGCTGACGTCCTAACTGAAATCCAGGGCTCAATACTTATAGATCTGAGGCTTGCTGAGTAGGATTGTCCTGTACCAGACATAGCAGGGTTGGTCTGCCAGAGCAGCAGGGGGAAAGGCAGCTGCTGAACTCCACCAGGCTCTCCTGGCTGTGTGACCAGCAGCTCCGACTCCCAGCAAAACCCAAGGGTGGACTTTTGTCTGTTTGTTCCTGGACAGTGCAGTCGTGCAAGAAAAGACTTCTCCCTTTCTTTTGTGCGCTTAGGGAATTCAGACATTTAAAAGACTTGCAGAAGAACACGTGCATCAGTAGCTTACCAGGCCACTGAGAGAGGCCAGGACCCCAGTGAAGCCCCGCGTAAAGGTGGCGAGAGGATTCAGCACCCGAGGGGCCAGGAGCAGAGCCCAGGCTGCTTCAGGCATTTTGCCGAGAGCGTTTCAATTGTCTCATTCAATTGCCACGGGTGGAAAAATTAATCTAGCTAGATGTCAAAAATCTCCCATCAGGAATTCCAGTTTCCTTTGCCTCTGTGCTATAAATACGCCAGTGCGCAAAGGGTGAACGTGGAGCTGCAGCTGCGGGGCTTGTGTCAGGATCAAGCAACATTTAGCTATTGTTAAATGAAGTGCCACATGCTGGCTCACGCCCATGCCCGGGTGCTGTGGTGTCTCCCCTCTCAAAGGCAGCTCCGACAGGACGGTGAGCAGAAGCAAGCAGCCCTCCAGCGTGGTGTCTCCCCAGCTAGTAGATGCAGGGCAGGGTGAGAGCACAGGGAATCCAGGCAAATCTGTCAGCATGACTCTCCCTGGCCAAGCTCTGGGTGTGAGCTGTTTCCTTTTCCCACTCTGTGCCCTGTGCTGGGGTGTAGTACTGGAGACCTGCAGGCACCAAAATCAGAACAGGGGCAGGTTTTGCTGAGCAGGAGTCCTTTAGCTTCTACCCCACGTTTTGCCCCTGTGATGGTCCCTCGTGATCCTGCCTCAGCAGCCACAGGGCATTTGCTCCAGGTAACAAAGACAGAGAATAAGAAAGACAGGATAAAAATGTAGGCACTTGGATCCTTTTTTTCTGCTCTGTTATTACCTTCCCCCTCTGGAAAGGAAAAGCTTTCCAGGATGAATATATTTCCACCTAACTCTAGGGAAAGGTAATGGCATTCGCAATGCTGCTTCTAAAATTACACTTCCTATCCACTAATACTCAGTGCTCAGTCTCACAGAAGGAACATCCCTAGTGCTTTCCCAGCCAAATAATCAGCAGCGATGTTAACAAATAAATAGGCAACCGGGGAAGTCATATTTTGCATTAGCAACTTTCTTATATGATATTACAGCCCCTAATGAGCTGAGTCTGATCATAACCTGGTGTGGTGCGGGGCCACACAGGGTAGGGGCTTGTGACTTAATGTGAAAAGCTGTTCCAAGAAAAAGCCATGAGGGATATATCTACAGAAGTGCTGCAAACAGACCCGAGCTCACTGCCTACCCTGTCTGGTGCTGGGAGGGCCTCAGTGCGTGGAGAAACGTGAGAAGTCAAGAGACTGTGGGGTTTTCCTCCAGGAGACATATTCCAACAAGTAAACCAGTGGTGTAAGGAGGACAGCAAATCATCCAGGGCTGAACTTGCACAAAAGAGGATTTAGGATAGATGGGAGGGCAATTTGTGGAGTTACAAAGCAGGTGAAGCATTTTAACAGACTCCCCAAGGAAACTGCAAAATCCCTTAGAAGATGCCTCTGGTCCTACCTGGCTGGTAGAAGTCTGGGGAAAGCTCCCTGGCCATCATTCTGGCTATGCCTGATTCGTTGTTAGCTGCCTGAGCTGCCTGCTCAGACCCTTCAGCCTTGGCTTTGGCATGAGCCGTCCTGCGGAGAGAAGAGGGGACAACAGTGAGCCAAGATTCTCCCGGCTCGAGCAGCGCAATCAGATCAGCCCGTCTGTCACAACAGCACTCAGCACTTGCCCACTTGACCCAAAAAACCCACGCTCGAGGAGAAAAGATGAGGTTTTTAGCAAGTGAGGGGCACAGCCGCGTCAGGCCACGGTGTGGAGGCCGCAGGCAGCCACGCGAGGGCAGGAGCACTTGCAAAGAGGGGCCCGTTCCTGTGCTGCAGCAGGCAGCAGGGGCTGCAGCACGGGCTCGCCGCCGAGCTGCGAAGCACCGAACGAGCAGCTCAGAGGCACGTCTCAAGCACCCCCGCGGGCATCTGGGGCACACGGGGACACCAACGTGATGGCCACCGTGCTGCCTCTGCCTAGCACAGCAGATGTTTCACCCCAAGCGTCTCTCCCGTAGCTCTCCAGCAAACAACACGTTGTCCAAGGGGCTGCAGCACGGGCTCGCCGCCGAGCTGCGAAGCACCGAACGAGCAGCTCAGAGGCACGTCTCAAGCACCCCCGCGGGCATCTGGGGCACACGGGGACACCAACGTGATGGCCACCGTGCTGCCTCTGCCTAGCACAGCAGATGTTTCACCCCAAGCGTCTCTCCCGTAGCTCTCCAGCAAACAACACGTTGTCCAAGGGGCTCCTTCACACGCCGCAGTCTGGGGGGGCTGCCCTCAAGGCAGAGCTGTTGCCTCCCTCCCAGCTTGGCTCCCCAAGCCCTCCCTGCTCCTTCCCAGCACATCTCCTTGCTCCACAGGGCCACGGGGTTATCAGAGTTATTTCGCTGGCCGGCTGTCGTATTCCTCGCATGCCTCACGCTCGGGGCCCTGTGATCTTTACGCTAAAAGCAGGGCTGGCTTTACAGCCCAGCTGCTCGCAGTCTGGGAAGGGAAGGAGCTGACTTCAAACAGCAAAATTGCACCTCACAAATCAGGGAGGTTGAAGCAGCGTGTGTTCAGCTGCTTTGTTCCACCCGAGCCTTACAGAGAGCCGCCCTCCCCACGCTCCCACTGTCACGTATGCTGAGGCTCCTCTTCTCTCCCTCGCCGCACATAACGCAGCGTACACTGGCCGCACACATAAACCCACCCATTTTTGTGTGGGCAATTAGATAGGCAGTTAACAGCCCTCAAACACCAAGTCATTATGAGTTACAACTTTTAAAGTGGTCTCAGGATGTCTGATGAGCCCTCTTCAGGCTCAGGTTGGTATGTGGTCATTTTTTAGAGCAAAAAATGAGGAAAGATGCAGTTCTCATCCCTGCAGTGAAAATGCTCCCAAGGAACTCTTTGACTGTCAGTCCTGAAATCAGGATTAATTCTTGCCCATTAAACTGAGCTGCAGTACAGAGACAAGACTATCTTAAGTCAGAATACTTGACAGATAAAATGAAAAGGTGATAGCAATGCTGTTCTGGGACCCTCAGAAGGTGGAAGATACAGATATATACACACACACTCCATTTAGAGTAGCTGCAGGGAAAGAACTAAACATAGGACATCAATACCAATGATGCAAGACACAGTGTGACTTGACAGGGAGCCGAAGATGCTGTTCAGGGCCCCGTGATAGAGAAGAGGGTGTGGAGCTGCTGCGGCTCAGCCTCTCTCCCTGGGATGCCATCCTGTCCCACTGGAGCCATGATTCACCTCCCTGCCCACACTCACACGTTATCTCCCCGCTTTCTCTGCAGGCTGAGCTGCCTAGGATTGCTGTCATTCCTGGTCTTTTTATCCAAAATTATTACAGCTCCTGAAAAACTCTGAGACAAGACACGATGAGACAGAAAACAGCAATTTTAAGCTGCTGCTCACAAGCAGGAGGTCTGAGGCAGATCTGAACAGCAAAAGCACCTCCTTTTTTGGTAGCATATAATCAACATGATTAATTCCACTATAATCTGGCAGGGTCCAAGGGGGATGTTTCTGTGCTCTCCATGCCTGGGGGATCAGAGAAGGCTGGGTGTGCTGTGCGTGGGGCACACAGCCTGCCCGGCACCAGTTTTGCAAAGTGAGGATCCAGCTCTTCACCCCAGCAGGACGTGCTCTAAACCCTGGCTCTGTCCTGCTGCTCTCAGAGGACCATACAGAGATAAAATCCTTCCTTTCAGCCACTTACTGAGCCAGGCAGAGGCTCTCCCAGACACTTCCCAGCCAGACAACCAGGCAGCTGGCCCCAGCTGGGGGAACAGCAGGCAGATCCTCACAAGTGGGTGGATGCTTTCATAAAGGTGACTTCTAAAAAAATAGTCTGGAAGTGGACTGGATGCAGGGTCTGCTCCTTCTGCTAGTAATGGCAGAGCCAGATTCTTGCCACTGTGTTACCAAGTGGGTGAAGAGAGCTCATGAATGCTCAGCTCTCCCCCAGCATCTGAGGCCAATGTAAGGGAACAGCATGGGGGTGTTGGAGGTAACAAGGAAGCTCCCAGTTAAGCTCCTCTCTTGCTGGAGATTTCCTTGCCTCCAGAGAAAGATGCTGGGTGCTATCTGGCTTGAATACTGCAGTTCCTGCAGGTAAAAAGATGGCAAGGTCAGGAAGACCCCAACCTGAGTTGCAGAGGCTGTGGCTGAGTTGAGGATACTGTGGGTGGTGGGGAGCTGAGCCAGCTCAACTGAGCCATCGCCAGGAGACAGTGAGGCCCCCAGGCTAGCAGGGCTCTACAATGAGCCCTCCTGGGCACAGAGGGGCATGAGGCCAGGGAGACTGTGGAGCAGCTCCTGAGCTCCACGCACAGAGCTGTGCCCACGCGCGGAGCTGTGTCAGCGAGCTGAGTGTCACGCCTTTGGGATCCCCTGCTGCCCTGGGCATGTGAGCTGCAGGGCAGCTTTCCCAGCGGGCACACCCAACCTCTCCTCCTGTCCCTCTGCTTGCAAAGTCATCCAGAAGTGTTTGGTTTGGGGGGACTAAGATCAACAAAGTTGCAGCTTCACATCTGGCAGCTCCAGCTGGCACCATGGGGAGTCTGCGGCACAAGGCAGAGCTCTGCTCTGCCCCTGCCAGCACCCTGGCCCTGACAGGGATGCTGATGCCCTGTGCTGGGTCCCTCCATCACTGAGATCATTTATTACAACAGTAACCAGGTGATGAACATCTGCCTCATGAAGACAGGGCTTGGTGGTTTAAGTCCATCTCTCCTCGCCGTGCCACACATTCCTGGGGCACGGAGGGAAGGCACTACTGCTCTCAGCTCTCCAAAAAGCCACACTGAGTGGTTAGTAACACAGTGACAAAGCACAGCTTGAAGGAAAGGGCCCAGCCATAACAATAACATCTAACTTGCCTAGAGTATTTCAGAATTTATTATTTATCTGCTGGGCTGGCAGTGCCTGGGAGTTCAACACAGAGAAAAACTTGGCCCCCACTGCAAAGCAGGAAACAAATACCAGCTGCCCTGGGAGAGCCCAGCACATACATCTCACAGCACAAAAGCTTCTCCCAGCCTACAGTGGTGGGAGTCTGCTGGGCACAGTGGTAAAAAAAAAAAGCAGAGACAGGTTTTTGAGGAAGGTAAGAACGTGATCTTCGAACCTTAGACATGAAACGTAAGAGGAAAAATGTATTCCAAGGTTAAGGCCTGCCCAAAAAACAGTCAGCTTTTGCAAAAAGGAAAATGCCAGCCTTTTGTTATATGTGTATAAATTTGATACTTTTCAGGCAGCACTTGAACCAGGGCCACACTTTTTTATTTCCTGCTAGTTGTGCTGTCAGCTCCCAGCACCTCTGCAGAAAGCAGCCCTTGCAAAAACCCACAGCAGAGAAAGTCTGGAGACAGAGGAGGTCAGGGTAAAACTGAAACAGAGGCCCACAGATTTTGTAGCACCCAGCAGCAGAATTTAAAAGCTCCTTTTCAAGACTGTGCTGGAAAATGAGCCATGAACATAAAACACATGCAATCATACAAAAAGAGTAATAAACACAAAGAGATGCCTTTACAAGCCAGTGCCGGCGCTCCCCGTCCCAGGCCAGGCGGCATGGCCAGGCATGAGCACTTCCCACTTTCCCCCTGAGCCATCTCCCCAGGCAGCAGCATTAAAAATAGCCAGGGTGAATTCTTTGTGAGGAGGAGCAGCAGCCCTGCGCCGAGCCGAGGGGAGGAATGTGGGCAATGCCTGCAGCCCCCAGCCCAGCCTCGCTGCCTCCCGCCCGCACGGACCGCCTCACACCCCGGGCGGGAGAGGGAGGGTTAAATGCATCTGCTGGTTTATTTCCTCCTCTGGCACGGCTCTAATGCTCTAATTGTTTTTGTGCTAGCCGGGACAGAGCAGCACTCCTGCCCGTCCTGGCCCTCTCCCAGCAGCACTGCCCGAATCATTCCTCTGACTGCTACCAAAATCCCCTGTGGACACGCGAGCCGGAGCGAGCACCGTGCTAACAGGTGAGACCCAGGGCCCAGCCAGCCCGCCCGTCTCTTTGGACAGTTGATGCTGTTTTGCACATCCACATTGGATTAGACTGTAAATGAGATTGGAATTAGCAGAGAATACTGCAAATAGCAGACAGGGCTGCGGCGCCTGCAGGTGCAGCGATGACCTTGTGGCTAGAAATAGGGGAAGAGCTCAGCTCTCTGCCCGAGCTACTGCACGCTTGCTTATTAAGGGAAAGATGGACTTGTCCAGCACCATCCTTCCTTCTCCAGAGTCTCCCTCTTCCCGTTGATTCAGCAAACCCTGAGCAAGGACGAACTGATCCCTTTTCCTTGCCATTCTTGATATCGTGAGGTGCCAAAGAGGCCATTAAGCAAATGGAATGCATCAGGCAGATCTGGGAAAGGAAAACTTCTGCTAAACTCCACTCTCCTGGAAACTGGCTTTTCCACTCCCAGCCAAATCCCTGCTCCAGCATCCAGCAGAAATCATTTTGTCCTTCTAGAGAAACTTAAGATAACAGTTTGCCTTGGCAGGAATGTTTGCAGCACTCGGAGGGGATAAAGGGAAAGCTGCAGAAGTGTTTTTGCTGATGGCAACATGGTCCCTTCTGCATTCACATCGTGAAGGGCAAGGACACACAGACCTGCCCAACATAGACCTGTGTTAGGGGGTGGACTAAATGACTTTTAAAGGTCCCTTCCAACCCAAACCATTCTATGTTTCTGTCACCCGACAACGGCTTGTCCATTTTCCACACTGCCTTGCCTCTATTAACACTGGACTTGTGTCACCTCTGTAGCTGCAGCACCCCTTTCCTCCTGCTCAGTCCCAGTGCATCTCCTTTGTGCCTCTCCCTCCACATGCATGCAGATACCAACAAATCTCTGCTACCCTCATTTACCTATAACCAGCCCATGGGACTAAATATCCCTATTCAGTTCATCTCTCATGCCACCTTCCCTGCCCACCTATCTGTGTGTCCTGCCCCACAGGCATCCTGCCCTGAGATCAAACTATACCTTTCACCCTCCTATTGCTCTTTTTGCTCCATCACTCAAGTGCACATACCCACTCAATTTAGACTCTGACACCCCTGGAGTGCAGGATTCTCTGCTAGGTTATACTGTGGACTCTGCACCTGCAAGGTATGATCCAAATGGTGAATTAAGCATAAATCAACACAAACTGGCTCCTAAAGGAAACATCTCTGTACCACTGTCAAAGAAATCCAAAAAGAGAAGCCATCCTGCCCTTGCAAAGCAGCTCTGCCCTCCAGCCTCCTTCCCTTCCAGCCAGCTCACGAGACGCCTCAGGCTTTTAGTCACAGTGCCAGCACTTGCACAGAGGTGGTGGCACTCTGTACATGCCCAGGCTACTTAGCTGGATAAATCAGATCTTTTCTCCTTCCCTCCACAGAAAGGGCACTGACAGGCCATTGAGCCAGGAGAGCAGCATCCTTTTCTGTGCAGTGCTTCAGGAACACAGGCCTGGCCGAGCTCCCTGCCACCTAACGAGCTCAGCAAGCATCAGCCTTTATGATTACTTGGTGAATTTTTAAAATACCGAAATGCTATCCTCAGCTCGAAATAGCTCAGAGCCACTTGCATCTTTCACCAAGGGATACTGCCCCGCAGAACAGCTAAAGTGATATTAATCTTACAGCAGACAGAACTGCAGCTGTCTTCAACGAGACGACACCCCACGCACCCCGGCC
>NW_008592576.1:0-10854 GCF_000691845.1 Merops nubicus
CAACCTAAAGGATTCTATGATTTCTGTACTTGAAAGCCTCTTTACAAAGTCTATCATTTCATAGGCAGGAAAACTGAGGTACAGAGCCACAGAAAACTCCTGTGATGTTACAAGTCTAGTGGCTAAACTACTGTCTTCACAACTCTGGTTCCGTGTTCTAGCCACTGTAGCAAACTGACTTCAGCAGAGAAACCTCCACACAACAAACTGAATGGAGTCAGTGGTTCTCTTAGTTGCTTGGGGAGATAAGCCTGAACTGACCTGGATAGGATTTGGTATTTCCAAATGTTTGCATTGCCAACTCCTCCCTCTGCCTAGAGATACCCAGGTCCTCCCCCTCCCCAGGATGAAGGGGAAAGGGAGGATGGGGCTGAACTGCTCCTGCTCCTTGCTCTCTGTTGTACTCCTCAGCAGTCACCCTGCGGTGGCTTTTCCATTTTGTGTTTCACCTGTGATAACAAAACGACTTCTGACTTCCAGGGTTGAGGAAGGGTCAGCAAATACCATGCTGTCTGGGGAAAGATGAGAGACCTTTCTTTTGTGATCACATGCATGTGGCACCTTCACACTGCTATTCAAGTGAGCAGAGGGACACTTACCTTTGAAAATTGGACAGATTTTCCACACAGTGGCAGCCCCTTCTCGGTTATACTGTCCTAGTGCTAATTCCATATAGAACAGGGGCATTCCAGCAATGATTAGGAAGAGGATATAGGGAATAAGAAAAGCACCTGGAAAGAGAATAATTAGACATTGTAGTCTATGCTTTGGTTACATTTTGCTTTCTCTGTTGCTTACTTTTGCTGCCTAAGACAAAGCCACTGCCTTTGGGAAGCAGAAAGGGAATATCAGGAAAGAAGAACCCATGTTCTTGTGGCCCTTTCCTTTTTTTTTTTTTTTTTAAGGTCTTGGACAGAACTCATGAAAAAAAAAACTGTAAACCATGGCTTCTGTTCTTTCCTAATGTTTTCCCTCTGCTTTTTGGCTTCAAAGAGGGAAAAAAAAATGTGTCCCTGAAAATTAAGCCCTAACTTAAGAAGAAACATATCCTGAACACACTTGAAGAGCTAAAAGGAGAAGGGACTATGAAAAATTTTAAGTTTTGCTTAATGTAGTATGTTCAAAAGGGACCATGGAGGCCAGCAACAGAGGGAAGAAAATGTTGTGTGAGTTCCTGTATGTGTGGTTTAAATCATACTGTGCAAGGTGTCTGCAGCAACCTCTGCCTTGAAAATGAATCACTGCTGGTCAGTCATGTGGAATTCGGGCTTCCACGGCATATTTTGGGTTTTGATACAATAAATTCTCTCATTCTTATGAGGGGGCCATACGCCCCCTTTCCAACCCAGTGATATCCATCTCCATTAATATGGAGTATGTACTAGGTTGTACAGCATCTTCATATTGCGGCAGGACAGAGCCAGGGCTGCTTGCACCTTCCTGGAATATGTAACTTCACCAGACTGAGGATTCTTCTCTGAGTCCATAGCACAGAAACTGCCACTTGTGGACAAGACCTGATGTGCCAGTGCTACGATCATAAAATTAGTGCCAACCGAAATACAAAAGTTTCAACTAATGTAGAAACTCTCTGAAAATTTCTTTGCTATTTCACGTGATCCAGGTCACAGAAAAAAGATTCCCCTGGTGCATGGCTATGTATGATACTATAAAGCAATTATAGTTGGTGTTATATTTGCTAACTGTCAGGTCCCTCCTCTGTGGCACCTGTAAAGTGTAGCTTTATTTTATTGCATAGCTTATTTGGTTCAGAGTATTTCAGTCCATGTAAAATGTGTCTGTATAAAAAATTATTAGATTGTTTTGATAAATAAGGAGCCAGCAGAATAACTACATGTCCTGAATGACTGCTGTCCTTAGGAATTATGTATTGAAAAAAAGAAACTAGATTGTGAAAATCATGGTTAAATTCTTCAGCAAAAGACAAAAGAAAACCACCAGCAGCTATTTCTTTCCTTACAAAAGGAAGTAAGTTTGTGTTGCCTCTAAATATATAAACTTACAGAAGATACGTGTAGTCTGTAATAAAGTCTGAAAGCCTGAAGTGTGACTGTAGCTGTCTAAGACATGCCAGTGCGTAGAACAAATTGTGTGTTCAGAAAGTACTTCTGAAAACACTGTTGTGCTTCTAGAAGTCTGAGTAGTTATTGCTCCTTTACCTTTCATGTTTGCCTTTCACAAATCTTAGCAGTGTAAGCTGCCTGGTGTGGCTGTTCAGAGAGGGAATTTTGAGCATATACTAGAGAATAAGAGTGGAAAAATAAACAACTTTCTCTTAGTCATACCACAGATCTACTTCTAAAAGTAACGTGCTGTAACATAAGGGCAATGTATTTCAGCGTTTAGTTTTAAGTGTAGGCATTTGAAAATTGAAGTCTTGCAATGAAACAGAGAAGGTATATCAACAGAAATAAGGAATAGCTTAAAGCTTTGAGAATGTGTCCTAAAAGCTGAATTAGATTAGCTGCCCCCCAGATTATCACTCTGGGGGCAGAATTCTTCTTATTCATATTGTTTACATGGAGTGTAGTGTGAATGCAACCTGCCTTCACATAAGCTGCTACGGTACTAGTGATACATCTTTTGGTAGTATCTCAATATTATTTATAAGCTGCTTTCTGTAATTGTCATGTTGAACTGTCATATGTTTGAATAGTGTAGAGAAAGGAATATTGTAGAGAAAGGAATATTGGTATTCAGCAAATACTTGTACAGAGCTCAGAACTGCAAGGTATCAATGTTGAGATATACTCAACTAAATCACTCTGGGATACTACATTTTGCTTTCACTATACCTACTATATAGATAAATTATTTTACGTGGTTTTACTGTCAGATTTCTTGTAAGTGGCAGCCTTTGACGTGCCGTGCTTGTCTTGCTCTTGCGTTACAGCGTTGTGGAGCCGATTCACAAACCTGCTTGTATTTGGGAGGTTTGGAGTTTGCACAGAGCGCTGTTTGCTCAATGTCAAGAGGCTGTGGAAAATGCAATGCCACAAATTGGACAGGGAAATTAGTGGTTGAGAAAAATGAATCCTGGAGATGTGTAGTGCACATATGTATTAAATGCTAGTTTAAAATATGTAGGTTTTAAATATGACTAATACCATGATGAACTGTGAAGCGTACTGTACTTAGGCACACTTGCTTAAGCGTCATCCTCTTGGCTGCGAGTCATTCCAGGCCTTAGTTAAAGGAGGTTTCTTTTTTTTCCTTCCCCTGCCCTGCCCCCGCAAGGGATTAGTAAAGTGTGGTGTAATTTTCAGCAAAGAGCAGCTACACAGTATGGCAGGGTTTCATAGCTGGTTTGCTTTTCAGGTAACTGAATGATTGAAGTGTTTTGAAATTGAGATAAATATCAAAGTAAGGGTGCTTAGTCACATTAAGTTGACTTAATGTTTTGAGATTTCTGGAAGCTTCTTGTTTAGCAGCTTCTGATTAGGTAAAAAAAAAATCAAAAAGTTTTTAGTAAATATCTTGATATTTGCTATTCTTTTCCTAGCCAATATCTAGAGTCAAACTTGATGGTGTTCACTGAATCCTTTCTGAGATCATTGGCGCTTCAAAGGTAAATAAATGGTGGTCAGTGTCATTCAAATTGCAAACTAGAATGATACGCAAACATTTATAAACAACATATGTGTGATATAAGATCAATCTCACTCTGATTGCACAGGGGATCCATCATGGGACTAGTTTGTGTACAGTATTTCAGGAAGTAGAGGTGTTGTTTGGAATTATACTTCATACTGTCCTGCATATGTGGACAGCCCCTGGGTAAGGGAAGAGGCACACTGGCATCTTGGTGGGCCTCTTGCTTTAGGTCCACTGGTGTGAATTGGAGCCTCCTACCAGACTTCTTTGATGGAGCAGCCTCACTGTTAACGCCTGCCTGGCCTGTGGGGTCGGAACATGTCAGGAACGGCGACACGACGCCAGCTGTCACTCTGCCTGTGCACTGCCCACAGAAGCTGCCATGCTTTAATTGCATGATTCCAAGGGGCCAGGCATATTTGTGTAGCCCAGCCAGCTGAACTCTTAGGGAACACAGTTTGGCTAGCACTTCAGAGGGCCAAGACCTACCTCGCTCAGAGCTGAGGGAATGCAGTCTGTGGGATGCCTGCGTTGGCAGTAACGTGCAGATAGCCCCGAGGGGCTTCTGCTCCCCCACTGTGTGAGGGGATGGGGCTGAGTGCAACACTGGTCTCAGCAATCCCTAATGGTTCCTAATTTCCCTCTACAGCTGAAAATCCATAATAATTAACATCTGTATTACAGCCCTGGCATTAGGAGCCGTTGGCTTGCGGCTGAGTCCCCTGCGGCTTGAAAGCCGCAGGTTGGCTGTGGACTGTCGTGAATTGCTGCATCTCTCTGTTAACAGCCCTCATGAGGTCCGTCTAGAGCCCTTGAGGTTACTCGTGCACACATGGAGTTAAGACAGCCTTGTGTCTTACGCAAAACTAGATTAGGTCAAACCCTCAGCTTCTACAAGAACCATCTGTGTGAAACTTCAAGTGGAAACTTACACAGAAGTTTTTTTTAAAAAAACTTTTACATTTAATTGATGAAGGACAAAACGTTAGACAGGCTTTGCCTTCCTGTGTTCAGCGCCAGAACAACTTCATTTTGGTATAACAGAATCCACAGTGTCTCCTCCCTCTGTTCTTCAGCATTCACAGCATCCTAAGGGGTGGGAAGCAAAGAGGAATACAGCTCTAAATACTCTTCTTGATCCTACAAGGAAGTCTCATCTCGCTTCTCATTACCAGAAAGAAAGAAAGTTTAAATTACTAATGACTGAAAACAGATCATTTAAACAGCTGCTGTTATCCTAAATGGATCTGTTGGTGCACATGCAAGAAGCAGGCCAGGCCAAGGGTAGTTGAAACAACTTTGAACTATTTGTGCTCGTTAGCCTTCTGTTTCTGTTACCATAGTTATTCTTGTCAAAATGTTAACTGGCAGGAATGTCTACTAAAACAAAAAACTTAGAGCAGATATTGCAGTATATTTTCAGATAGGAGTGTTTCCAGTATTTGTGCAGGAAAAGAGTCTAAACTCTTGATTGTACAAGATGACCATAGGTATAAAAACAAGGTAACTGGAAAAGCAGATATTTCTTAGTACCTGAACGTTAGTGCAGGCACTTCAGCACACAAGCTACCAAGACGCTTGAACAGCCCCTGAGGGCACCTCTGAAGGAGGCGAGCTACAGCCTGCTGCCAGCTCCTGGGAAGATAAGGTGGAAGGGTAGACTTTTAATGACCCGAGATGAAAAGCAACAAGAGTTTGTGTGGTACAGCGAAGAGAGGTCAGAGATACAAAGGAGATAAAATTATCATCTTGGCTTTGGCACTGAAGTTGTAACAGCAGCTGTATGATGATGTTAAGCTCAGCCAGCAATAGATTATAGTAGTCAAAAAAACATTTTTCTGCAAAAGAGATCACGTGACACTGTAAAAACTTCAGCAGCACTTTGCACATATAAAATCCTTTAAGTATGCAATAAACTCTTCCAAGTACGTGACCTTTTTCATGGAAAGTATTTCCAAATTGTGAAACCAGTGGAGCTATACGATGGTGAGTGACATGTTTCTTTTGAAGCCCTTATATTTAGGTACTCTCTCTAACAAACTGTTGCTAGATTTGAACCTACTTATATTTCTACTCTCTACTGGGGCTCAGAGCCTTCAGTTTTTCCAGAATTCCAATTTTAATAGTGTTTCTTTCACTCAAAAGACACAGAGAATACATGGTTTCCAGAAATGGTTCCATCCTGTTCGTGGGCTGATGGCAACTAAGTCTGCATTTTTTGTCTTGATCAGTTAACCTGCTACTGCATTGAAGTCACCTAAAGTGACTCAGAGTGCAGTGTATTTATAAGCTGGTCACTGGGCTGTAGAAAGGGTTAGCCAAGCTCTCCCATGCAAATCCAGTCATCTCTTTGGCTTTTTGTTACAAGAGTAATGAGCTAAATAAACCCATTAGTAGATATTTTGAACAAATTAATGAGAGCTAAATATACCCAGCCACTCAGAGCAGCATGATTGATTCATAACTAACACCTAAGTTATTGGCTAAGGTCCTATTTACATAAATTAATGAAATGAATATGTTTGCAGCAGTGTATAGTTTAAAGATAATCACAGAAACATGGAAGAACAGAAGCCTCCCTGTGTCATTTGATAGGAGATTAAAGAATAAATAGAGACATGGTGGGGTTGAGCAAGTATAAATCAAGTTGCTCCAAGGTGGTTGGTGTGGCCGTAGGAGCTCTGGAGTTTTGTGGGGCATTCCTGTTGCTGACCTTCACAACACTAACTTCTGCTGGCTTAGGAAATTAAACCATTCTCACCTTCTGCTGAAGGTGACCATAGTGAGTCTAAAAATCTGCTTTACAAGGTTGCAGAGATGGCTTTTGTTTTTACATAGTGCCTGCTTATAGTAAAGCCCTTTGTTTTAAATAAATTAATTAGCATGAAAGTGAGTTTTGACACTAGTTTGGTAAGGATATAACCTGGAGTCTGTGACAATGTGAAGGTCTAGCTGCTAACATTCCTGCCCAAATTCATCTTGATGTGTCTTTTTCTTCTTTTTTTAACTACCTGACTGGTTTAGATAAGAAATGAGAGAGTGAGCTGGAATGCAGAGCCAGCTTGTAGGCTGTTTTGTTACATGATTTATGAAATCTCTGTTACTAATGTTCAATAGGACAGGGTTTGTAGGAGCAGTAGCATCCTTCCCCGGAACAGTTAAGACTGTTGGGAACAAACCAGCAGACTTTCTAGCTCACAGACTCTTGGAAACGTGCTGGTCAGGGGAAGTGTGTAGTACTAGACTGCCAGGTCAGCATGCAGATACCTAGCTGGAGAGCTCTGCTGCCTCACAACAGACAAGACTGGAAGCTTGAGAGATGCTAAATTAAGAGGAAAAAGAATACTATTCTATCATGTTATTAATAGGAGCCTTCTATTTGTGTTTTTTTACCCAACCTTGCAATTATTGGGGGTAACACAGGGATATGTTCACCTGTGATTGCACATCAACAAAACCACCCATGTAAGGTGTAGGCTGTACTTGAGACATAAAAATCAACTATCTGTCAAAAAGTACCAGATTGATCAGTGGCAGAACAACCAGGGCTAAAAATATTTTTGAATGAAGACATCAGAAGCTATTTGCTGTGAGCTTGTGGATCAAGATAAGCCGATCTTGTTGGATTCCAGCACTAGAAAATCCATAATAACATAAACTTATGTAATAAGTTTTCCTTGAAATGTTTGTACTGAAAAACTGTTTTTTGTGATGTACAGAATATCGTCATGTACATGAAAGGCAATACTTATATCATCAACTTTAACTGTCTCTTCAGTGCAGGGAAGTTCTTGCTTGGTGCCAGGGAGATTTTGGCAACTAGCTTTACTTTGGTTCAGATACAGACTGTTAGTCATAGTTTTCTCTTCCTTCTTAGACAACTCGTATGTTCACTTGTGTTTGTTTTGTCTCAGTCAACTAGAAAGTGAAATGAATGTTTTCAAACTTCACAGATCCATCTGATTTTGGTGCCAGAATGTATTGTTAGGTACTTTGATCTAACTTCCTGTCTAAAATATACCAGAGCTTCAGACAAAAACATACAATTCTGATTTGAAGATACCATGTAGATCACTTGCTTTTTTTTTTTTTTTTTTTTTAAATGTGTTTCATAGCTTAATAACTTTAGTGGTATAAAAAACATTTTTTTAAAAATCATTATTTCTAATTTGAGTATGTCTGATGTGCTTGTGGCAGTGCTTTCCCTGATAAATTAAAATACTCTGCAATACTTTGTTTCCCTCCAGTGAAATGCTTAAACACTGCAATCAAGTGTTTCAGCCTTTTAATAATCTGAAGAGACCTAGTGAATATAACCATAGTGTAATAGCTAGTCCTGCTTTTCTGTCTAAAATTCCCACCTTACAGGTATTTCTCAGTGTAGCAGGTTCATATTGGCAGGCTGAAGAGTTACATGAGCACTTTTTGTACCCACATTAAGTTATGGTACCCTTTCTGACCTGCACGTTTGATGCTTCAGGAATGAAAAAAAAATATCCGTGAGATGTTCTCTGCCTTACCAGGAAAGATCCTGGCATAAGTCCTATGGATTTCAGCCCCTCATTTAAGCAATGTTAGTCCTTTCTTTGGTCTTTCTACTCTTTCTACAGTTCTCAGGATTGCCATTGTGGGAGCTGCTTGCTATCCTGCCTTCCTTGTATGGGGTCTACATGGGGAGACTCACCTCCTGGTCATGCCACCTGCCCTAGGTGTCTCGTATAAGGTGACATAACTGTCCTGGTAGAGCTAATTATAGCCACAGTAATAGCTAATGTACACAGTGAGACATGGCATGTTATATGTGCTTTCTTCTGTGCATGTAACAGTGCCACTTCTGGTTCACAACACAACCTCAGAGGGGGTTGTTTCTCTTAAAGACTGCTTTTCTTTTGCAGGTTGTCAAAGTAAAAAATAGTCCCAAAGTTAAGCACCCTCTGGAGAGACACAGTACCCATTTTAGGCAGCATGAGATTCATAACTGTGCCACGGTAAAACAAAGTGCTTAAGATGTCTTAAATCAGCTCTAGACAAAGTGCCAGGCAGCTTTCAAGAGGATTAATGTGCAAACCAATAGGAGGTAAATGCCTTGAAATTCTGCTAGAGAAGAATCAAGTGTAAACACTCTGAGGTACACTTAAAACTTGCCTTACCATTTAGTGATTAATCCAATTTTAAGTTGTAACTCCAATTTTTGGACTCAATGACCAAAGCAAAACATTCCTTTTCCTTCCAGGCTTTATTAGAGATTTATTTATTAATAGTGTAATACTTTCTGTACCGTCTTAATCTTTACAAGCTATTGCACGACAGGGTCCTCTAAATTTCTCCTGTCAATAAAGGGGTATGTTCTATTACAGAGGTATGAGGGAGTTCTACTTTCCTATCTGTAAGAATTCTGGTAAGTCTAGCCTTTACTTTCAGTCATTGAAGATGAAGCCTTCAGGATGAATGTTTTTTCTGATGCCACTAAAGGAAGCAGAATAACTATACTGTAAACTACATATAACACATGTTTATAAAAGGCTTTGAAGTAGAAGACAACGTTATATACACTATAAAGCCATTCTTCATGTTTTATTAAAGCCCACCTACATTTTCTGTCAACACTACTGGGAAGTATTCTTTATGTACAGTTTTCTGGTACATCTGTATTTCTTAGACATGCCACGTAAACTACAAAGTAGTTTTCACACATTTTGAAATTTATCTACCCATAAATATTTTCTTGTATAAGACAAATGTTGTATCAGTTCAATTTCTTTGTAAACTTCAATGGCTGTTTGTGATGCTGTTAGCAACAAATTTGGCAAATTAACAATTACAGTGATGGCTTCTACTGCATAATTGCCTAGAACAATGCAAAACTCTGTACTCTTATCAAAGATTATAGTTGCTATTGCATTCTGTTAGAATTTTGGAAAGTATGGGCAAGGGTAACTTCGAAATAGCTGTTGCTTTGTTACTTTGAACCTTTCTATTAGCACTGAAAAGAAGAATTTCACAAAAACTGTCAGTGTTCTTCACAAAAAAAACCCTTTCTGTTTGGAAAACCCAGATTTGGCCTCGGGTAGTGCTGGCAATGTTCCTTTAGTGGTGCAGGGCCATCACGTGGGGTCACTGAGAACTCGGGCACTGTGGGCACAAACTGAAACTTTTTGGTAGCAACCCTGCAACAGGAAGACTACAAGAACTACTTCTCCTGATGTTCCCTTGTTCCAAAGGGTAAACTGACTCTCACCCAAACCAATATGAAACCACAGCAATGCTGCTCAAATCTCGCTGTACTGGCTAGCAACACCCTTCTTCATTTTCTGTCCAGTTGCTGTCCCCCTTCTGTGGAATTCATCAGGCAGAAGTCTTTATTTAAGTTTGAAACCTGAGTTATGTATTTGTTCTTATTTAGTGGACTATTTTTCTAATAGGCTTCAAGCAATGAAGTGAATTTTCCCCTCAGTCCAAGCTGTCCAGTACATACTTTATCACTGCCATTCTGCCCAGTGCCTCTGAGCTTGAAATGCCATAGAAGAATGTGAAAATGACTGCAGGGCCCAAGCATAGCTCACTGCCTAGATGAAGCAGAGGCCTATCAACAGTTTGAAGCAAAATCCTTCTTGTTTCATCAGGGTGCAAACTCTTGCTGGGGCAGACTGTGGGGCTGTGTTGTTCACTGATGACTCAGACCTTATGATAAATCAGTGTGGCTGAGCTGGGTGCTTTCAACTTGGCACGCAGCTAATTTTTTTTCTCCTATTTCTAAATAGCTTTTAAAGATATAATACCTAATGACTGTAAAATGATAATTAGAATGAAAAATGTAGATGGTCCTGAAGATCTCTTTATGAAAGGTTAGAGACAATGATTTTGTCATTGACCTCAAGGATTTTTTTGTCATATGCCTCAAGGATTAACCTGCAATTTAGAAACAGCCTGGTAACACTTCTGTCATTTTCTACAACTGCCAATTTCAAAAGTTTAAAAACCATGGGTTAGGCCCCAGAATAATTTACAATGTCTTAAAATGTAAGATCTTCTAGTCCAATCCTTTTATTGGTCTGCTGCTTTTAATCTTACGCTTGCTTTACGTTTTTCCTGCTTTTCTCCTTAGCATTGAGAACTAGAAAGAGATTCTTGCCTAATCATTTGTCTCTATGAAACTGGGAGAGTAAAAGGCAATTCTTAAAATAGTACTTTTTTTTTTTATTTTTTTTTTATTGCTTGAGCCCTACATAGGAGAATGCC
>NW_008592576.1:10885-21347 GCF_000691845.1 Merops nubicus
CGAGGTCATAGTCTAACTCTCCCAGAGTAAATTCATTTTGTGTAATAATAACCATCATCATATGTAAGTCCTGACATTTTGCTTATGAGGTGAGGTGCTGAGCTATTGCACTGAGTGAAGATCAGATATTAGTCAGGGGAAGTCGTCTATATCCGTTTAGTCTGAACAGGCTTTTATTACTTTGTTTTTCTTCTCACATAATTCTTAGTCTGGAAGCTCTGTCTACTTAGTCCTTAAGAGAGCGATGTCTGTTATTTGGGTTGAAATTCTGGCTCTGGTGACGTCAATGGAAAAAAAAACACCCATTGACTTCAGCTGGGTCAGGATTTCTCCCTTGTGGTTTAAAAATCTATTGATTTTAAGTAAGGCTGTAGAGACGTACATAAATGAGAAACAAACTGCATAAAAAGAGCAAATGGTCAAACTCTTCCCCAAAACAAAATCCCAGAGTGTCTTCAGTCTCACCAACACCTGTCCCATGATCTCATTGACACATCTGTGTTTCTCTTTTGAGAGCAGACAAAAGCACTGCACAGCACAAACTATTCCCTAGTTTTGTGATAAATCTTGTAAGTAAGATGGCAATGTATGGTTCAGATCACCCCTCAGTTGGGGACACGAGCATTTGAACTTTCTTCTAGCATCAGCCTTACCAGACATCAGTAGGCAGATACAGTCCTGTATGTAACATAGAGATGTATGTAACAGAGATACTTTTGACTAGCTTCTAACTTATGAGCTTTGTTTTGATAACACTTGCCCATGAACTTTCTAATACCGTAGTTAGTCCTATACACTCAATTGTTTTGCTTGCTGAAACTCTGCTTTCTGTTAGTGACATTGTGAAACAATGATGCTTCTGCCAAGAAGGCAATGCACTGAGACCTGCTGGAAGACAGGTTACGTGAACAGTGAAGAAAGGAAAAACCAAACAAAAAACTAACCAACCAAACAAACAAAAACAACAACAAAACAAAATATGGCTCTTTATTGTAGAATGGTAGTGGAGGTTTATGTGGAGCTTGTGTTCCCCAGGTAAATCTTTTGAGGGGACTGTAGAGAACAACTTCCTAAACTTAGTATTTGACAAATTATGTCCTTCAGTGTCATTGCTTGGGAGAAAGAGCCTTTATCTCCATATTGTGTTGCACTCATTTACAAAATGGGGCGTTCAGGGAGTTGCATCTTGCTATCAGTGGATTGTGGCCATGCTGACAAGTGATCTCCTTGATGTGAATTAGGCATCACTGAAAGCTGCCACTCCTATAATGTCCTAATAAATGAAATCCAAGAAGGGTCTGCTTGGGAACAATCATTGCTGTTACTGGGCAGTTCCATATTTGAGAGTCATAAGCTACCCTGTTATGTCCTCCAGTAATTCTTTGTTTCCTATAAATGCAGTAGGTTGCCGTTACCTTAATTATCAGGTTATATCTATAAGGTTCTACTGCTCCATCTTGTGGTCTGAAAAAAGTTCTCTGTTGCTCTGCTCAGTAGAGTGGTGTGAGAAAAAGTCCAACTTCTCCCTCTTTTTTTATTGAACTAGAATTTGACTGGAAATAAGTATCATACTTTTCCTTGAGACAGGGATCTTAAAGGCAAGTGATGTGTTGTCACCTTTGGTGTGCTTTAGAATAGCCATTGCAGGAGGTGTTTGGTTACAGAAGAAAGAAAGAGAAGTCAAATCCATGAAGTGTGCTATTCAGCACACATAGTTCAGAAGGTGCAGAATAAGTTATAAATAGCTAGCAGAAAATCAGATACACAATAGCTGCTTTTTTCAGTACATGCACCAGGCCCATGGTAGCAGCTTGTGTGGTCACTGAGGCAAGCAGATAGGATGTAATCTTCCGTGCTGCCGATGGGCCAGAAAATCGGCAGCTTCCCGCGGTTCTGCAGGCTTCAGTCAAGACGAACGCTACGCAGTTACCCCACCACAGTCCTTCCTGTGCAGCGACACCTCAAAGGCTGTGTCTCAAGCCAACACGAGTGCCATAGCATGACATGGCTTTTTACTCACGCCGTCGCTAATTGCAGTGCCTGGAAATCATGCAATATTTTCCTCCAGCTCTGAAATAAAGATTCTAAAGGAGTAATATTCTTCTGCTGTTGACTCCTGCAGTGTGGTGGGACCAAACTGGTACTGCTCTTCTGCTGCTGGGTTTGTTCTAGGGAAGCAGTTTATAACAAAGCAGTCTGAAAGGCTTTATGTTTGTGTAGTCTTAACACCACCCATCTGGCAATGTTGGATCCTATTTTGGACAAATAAATGTATATTCTTAAACAATAGCAATAGCTGAACAATAGCAACCAGTTAACAGCTACATTAAGAGCACAGCTTCTGCAACTACTTGAACTTTTGGAAGTGAGTGGTTGTGCTCATAAAGCCTTAAAGAGTAGGAGCACTGGAAAAATTACCATCTTCTATAAAAAGGCTTATTGTATAATAAGGGCAGCTTGTCTTACTGCATACCAGCAATCAGAATGCTAGTCATAAAAAACATTTATGGACTGGCAAAAGACAACTGCCTGCCCAGTCGTGTCCGAGTTTTGTTTAGTAATGTGTTGCCACAGAATTCCATGCACTGGAAAGTTGGTCATGTGCTTTGGATGAGTATGAGTGTAAAGAAGTATGTGGCTTACATAGCCAGACCTCCCTGCTGACTGCTTCTGTTTCTGAATGGTAGACCCTGCTTCTCAAAGTGGTGTACTGTGCTGTCACCTTTGTCACGCTTCAGGAGAGACTGCAAAACTTGCTTAAATAGAGAATAGGGGAAAGGAGAACGAGGAGTGAAAATAAAACAAAAGACAGCTTTGATAAGTAGTTTATAGGTTCTTTCCTATGGTCTTCGTGGAGTCTATGTCACAAGGCAAGGAAAATCGTTTCCCTCCACCCTTTTTCCTGTCATCTCATTCCTCCTTGTTTGTGGGTTAAAGGTTTCAAAATCTGCATGGCTAAAATTTAGTAAATTTAGTATGTTGAATCTATACAGAAGTTAAGATGCTGAATTATACTACAGTCGCCTGCCCCGAGTTTCCATGAGAATGGGTGTTATTCAGCATTACTGGAGGCCCTAGGCGTTCTTGGTGCTGATTTCCTGAAGGACTGAGTTGCTGATGTGCTTCTCATTAGACACAACAAAAACGAAGGCATGAGCTTATTTGATGTTGTTTCTCAGAACTGCTCAAAATTCATTAAAGCATTAGTTTCCATTTTAATTCAAAGCAAGAGGTTCAGTTAATTTTTGGGCTGATTTTAGCGCTCATTTCCCTCACAGCATATCTAAACACTCGCTATGCTGTATGTACTCGCTGATCTTACGTGTAAGTAGTTGTGTTGGCGTTCTGTTTCGTATCACGGAAAGTATAGGGAGGAAAGTGTCTTCAAAAAACATGCTTAGATGGCTGGAGCTGTATTCACATATGCACTGAACTGACAGACAGGTTTGTGATGTTTTGCCAAAAGATGAAAGTGCAATTCTGCCCCAAACCCCTGTAGACCACGTCTTGGTCTCCTTTGAGATATTTTGGCTTCCTTGGTAAAGAAAGGCTGTTGGCTGCTACATTCCTCAAGTGGCCTTTCTATTTTCCATTGCTCCCAGTGAATTTAATATTAAGAGCTTTAAAAGATGTTAGTGAGAAAACAGGCTAGAAAAAGGTGAAGCTTGGGTGCCTGCTGTTTCAGCTTGAATGTGTATCCAAAACCTGAGATCGACAGCCAAATTAGAACCAACTCCTGTATCTGTTTTAATAGGTGTTAGTAAGAATGTAGAAAGCTTCCTAATACAACTTTCAGAATTGACTTGTCCAGGAGGGATAGACAGCCTATTGGAAAGGCTTCCTAGGGATATTTCAGTACTGTAGGTTCTTGGCAGAATTAAGAAGGGTATACAGGAATGAAGGAGAGGGTGAAAGATCTTAAACAGAGATTTTCAATTCCCAAAGTACAGAACTACATTTACTACTTGATGTCTGTCCTGCCTTTTACTTTAGAATTAAGTGCTTCTGAGTGGTAATCAAAATGTGTTCCTTCAGCATGCTCAGAGTTATCTTTGCTTCTATCAGAACAGCTCATTTGGTTGACACCAGCTTTTTTATTGTCTTGGTAACATAGAGGAGAAAATGTGGAAAACCAGTTTTGGTGACTTACTGGAGCAACCCTTAGATCCGTTTTGAGTGCTTGTTCCACATGAATCACAGGATAGTGCTCTTGAGGTGTAACATCAAGCTAAATAATATTAATCTTGTCTAGAAACATTCTATGCTTGTATATATATTTTGTATATATGCTCTAGAACCTTTGTCAAACTGTCATTCTAAGGTTTGCTAGAATTGTGCAGGGAAAAATAACTTCTCTCAGCCATGTAGGTAGTCGAGAGTCCATATAGCATATCACTGACAGGCTGTTTTGTGGTATCTCACCCCAGAGCTGGAAACTAGAATTTTAAATTTGTTGAAAGATTTGAGTGAGAAAGATTCAGTTCTTCTTTCTCAACTATTCATAATGCTTCATATGTAGCAGGTACCTGATGTAGTACCTTATATCCCTGCAGACATTGCCGTTCTGAAGATCTATTTTGCAGAGCCATCAAGACATGCAGAGGAGAAGAGGAAATTTGAGAGAAGCAAGTGGCATGTGAGCTGCAGTGAGCCTAGGTGAATGTGTGCCCTGTATACACCAGGTGATCCGTGGCTGATGAAGGAAAGGAATCAGAAAAGATGAAGTCACGTGAGAGAGCAGCTGTGAGCTGGCCACTGAATCCAGCTCTGGGGAAGGAAGTACTGTCACAATACACAGCTGGACGTTGTCCCCAATGTCACATGATGCCCAGGAGCCCAAATCTCATGGCCACTGTGTGGAGAGCAGCGTAGCAGCTTAATCTGTCTGAGGTCACTAGTTTGACGTGCTAAAGGGAGTTTAAAACCCCTTATTAGGAAACCCAGATCACTAGAGTTGCACCTAATCTTTGATTGATTGATGAGTCAAACTCTTGGCGTAGGCTTTGCAGTGAGATTACTTCAAAGTTGATTTATTATTACCATCATCAATGCTATTTTGGAATGTAAACCCTGATATTATAAGGCACAGGTCACCCACCTTTGAAGCATGAAGTGCTGGATTATAGTCTCTCCAAATAGTGATTACATTTGGTGGCAGACAGACAGACACTAAGTGAAACGGAGGGGGCAGAGCCTAGAAGAAATGAAGGTGCTGCTGGCCAGCATCACAGTCCACTTTTGGTGGAGCAGTGTGCTAGCCAGGCTCACAGCTCTGTGGGAGGGGACACTTTCACAGGTGTCGTTCTCCATGTGCGACACCTCTTGGCTCCTGGCTTTGTGCTGGCCCTGTCTGGGGATATTTGGATTTGGCCATCTGCTGGTTTTGGTACCTGTGCTGTGGATTGCTAGGCCCTGCATTACAGCTTGGGAAGTATGAATAGGAATGGGAGCATTAGGATAAAATGTAAAATACTTCTTTCCTAAAGCATATTGGTTGCTGGCAAACTATTCTTGGAAGCAAACAATTTCTTCTAGAAATACTGTGGTCTAAAAACACTTAAATAATACTTCAGAGGACATTAAAAGTAAGTATTATGATAGCTAGAGAACTGTTAAATTATTTATCTGCAGCTATTTGTGAATTCATGAACAGCTTAATCTGATTCTTACGATACAATAAGTCTCCAGTGACTAATCCAACCATTACATGCTTCCTAATGAGTTCCTTCTGAACATGACTGACCTTGCAAATCCTTTGGCTTGCAAAAAAATGACTTTATATTGGTAAATTCTTTTTCTGCTGACTTAAATGGGAAATACTAATTTTGCATATGACTGTGGAGGAAAATGAAACAAAAATGAACATTAATACTAAAAGTATCTTGTACAAAGACTACAGTAGCTTTGTTAACTAAGGCTGAGCATCGTCCTCCCCCACTGTGAGCACATCAGTTAATCATACTAGGCATTACTCAACTTCATTTGGCATCAATAAAATTTTAAATGTAATCCAGTATCAGGGTAACTTTTTCCCTAAGTTATGAGAGTCTAATTTTATTACTTTCTTTAAGTCAGCATAGCCTCTCACAGAACTGGGGAGCACTAAAAAGGTAGGGTATGTTATAAAGGCTTGTTTTGAGCACATTGATGTTGACCACTCACAGGGAGGGTCATACAGCTGTGGAGTCTCTTTTAAAAAAAAAAAAAAAAAAAAATGGGCTTTTGCCAGAAGCGAGTTATAATGAGGATACAGCACTTGTGAGAATAGCCAGTGAGTTCTCCAGTAATGTACCCTGATCCTTGAAACTCTCACAAACAGACTGCACAAAGTATCTGATTTGCTGCAAACAGGGCTTTTCCTTTTTTGGCAGTCAGATACATGGAAGTTGTGGTGTTTATTGATTAGCCACACCAGCAAGGTGATGTTAGGGCAACACTCCAAAAGGGAGAATTCTCAGTCTGCTTAATAAGAGCTTGCAGGATTTCACGATCTGTAGAGAGCTTCCCTATCATCATAAAAGGTAATTTAGAGCTCATAGCAGGCATGGCTTTCTTTCAAGAAGTCAGTGAGGGCAAGGTCTCATCCAGTGTGTTCATACTAAACTGTCCTGAAAGTTTTCTGTGGCTCATTTCATGTCATAATAGAGCCCCTGAATCCATCTCTGCCCTTGTAAGGCAGGCAAGTCCTGTGGAAGTAGGTAACTGATACAAAAAAATAAACACTCTAGCTTTTTAGACCTTACTAAGGATCTGGGATTATTTTTTTATAGCAGAAGAATGTTTCCAGAAATCACAGTTGTTCACAGAAGGGTTACATTCTGCCATCTATCTTTGTGCAGAAGTCCCATTGGGGTCTCTCAGCAGGCTACTCCCAAAACACAGATGTTTCTGGCTATTCATTCAGCATTTTAGTGCTGCTGGATGCTTCTTACTCTCTAGCTTTTTGTTACTGGGAACTTATTAAAAATGTTTTTGTTAACACCACCAGTTCTGTCTCCAAAGTTACCCAACATAAAAATGTCTCTGTAACTACCACTGGGTGGTGTATGCTTTGTGTAACTAAAGCTCACCAAAGTAAACTACCTGAGTTTTGTTTGAGTAGAACTTAAAGATCTAACCCAAATATCTTGTTTTTAATTGGGAAGTCTCCCTCGAGTTTATCAAAGAAACTCAAGGCTTTGGCTAATATGAAAGTGGGGGTGTGTATATCCACAGCCTTAGAGTGAGCCTTTACAACTTAGAGTGAAGGAATACAGTGTGTATTTATACTTTCCTCCTGAGCTCCTGTAAGTTCTCACGCTTTATTGAGAACTACCTATTTTTACAAGCATGGAAAGGCCCGTAGTGTGTCTGCTGGCATCTTAAATTAATCATAGCCGGTCTTAGGAATATAACAGTCCACATCACCCACGTCACTTTTTTCAGATGTAGGGGGGATGCCATTTTCTACCACTTCCATGTCCCTGACGCTGTTGTTCAACATCTAAAAGCATTTATAGAACCTTTGTGGGTGTAGATTTTGGAAGGATAATACAATTTCTTTTTGCTAGATAACACTTGTTTTCAGCATAGTTTGTGCTAAGATACTTCAGTGGCTTACGACTTACTGCATTGCAACATGCTGCTTTTTCACTACCTATTTTGTATCATCTGTTGAAGTTATACAAGTTTGTAACCCACATTTGACTATCTTTGTCTAAATTCAGCTCGAAATTCCTGAGGCTGAGTAATTGCTGAGGCTTTCAGCATAAAGAGAAACTGAGGAAGAGGAAAGGAAACCTTTCTCCACTCACTGATTTACTTTATATATGGCATCCAACTCAACTTTAATCAGTTTTTTTTTTTTTAATTCTGTATCTAATAGCTCCTTATAAATATCAAAAGCAAATTATAACCCTATTAGAAACATCTCATAAAACTTCTTTTAAAGAGCAGCTCTGAACATGCTGTGTACTTGTAGGTATAGATAACACTGCCTGATTCTGTCTTTTTAGTTTGCTTGGCAGTCCAGCAAAACCACTAAGATAATGAAATTAAATTTTCTCCGTGTCTATTAGTAACTTTATATCTATTACAACTTCTGTATGGAGATATGTAAGCCAACAGTTACATAAAGCCCATTGGATTATTCTTTTGAGGTAGAAAAACTTTCTCTGGTGCTAGAAAGGTTCCCTCCTGCAGTAGCAGTGTGGAAAAAAAATATGCTTAAGAATATCTGTGATTTAGGACTGGAAAGATGTCAATGAAACCAAATGATAGCCCATTGTTCTGCCCATTGCCTCACGTTCCTTGGTCTTGTAAGAAAATTTACCCCTACAGCCAGGTCTCAAACCTAGTCTGAGAGAAAGAAGAGACTAAGCTGGCTTGCAACTCAGTAAAGTACTCCCAGAGCCTGAATCTCTAACAAGAGTTTCTACTAAATGAATTGATATGTATATCCAACATGGAAGGCTATGGATGGAAAATTTTTAAGGTGCCATGGAGACGATTGTTGTAAAGAGAAGGAGGAGAGCCTGGCTATATCTTCATTCCTCTCGGCATAGGTTCTACCCTAGAAATTCTGCCATGACTGAATGACTGGTATGCTGATGGCCAAACTCTATCAAACAGCATAGAAAAAACGAAAAATCTCACTAGCCAGATATGATTAAACTTCATTAAGCCAAACACTGTCAAACAATAAAAATTAGTTTGTCCTCCTGATAACCACAGCTGATGTCCTCCATGGGAACATCCCCTTAAGAAAAGCCTGTTATTGATGTTTTTTGACTATTGGGATTATCCCATCTTTAACTTCATGGTAAAATAAGTCTTTTAAGTGCCAGTAAAGGATGTTGTGATGTTATGTATGTGTTCAGGAATGACATCCTAGTGTTGATTGAGGTGCTTCATGCTGCAGTTTGTTCGAGTGTTTATAATCTCTGAATCAGTCAGCACTGCTCAGACTTGGATAGCGAAGGGCCTCTGCCCTTCACTTGTAAAGGTCTGATCTCACCGGGATCGTGTGGAAGAACCGGGGCACACTTTTCACCGAGAGGTGCCTCTCGCAGCTGTGAAGTAGTTAACTTCCCACTGCAGTTTGGAAGTGCTTGGATTAAAAGATTCTAATGAAGGCCCAGGTTTCTCTAGCTGAACTGCTCTAAGATAATACATGGGGACTAAACAAAATGCTTGAGAGTTGCAGACTGCCACCTCCTGTGCCTGAGCTATAAAGGAAGCTGCTTAGGAAATGAAGTGACAGAAAAGAGTTCCAGCGCCATGGGTGTCTCCTTGTGCAGTGTGAGGTAGGGGAATATTTCTGCTTCCCTAAAACTGGCCAGACAACCTGGAGATCTGACAGTGGTGTGTAAGTATTTTGTGGCACAAATGATGCTGCAGTTACACCTGCACCTGACAATGGTGGTAGACTGTTGGGTTCATACTGCATTGTGCTGCTGTAGTGCCAGTTGACAGAATTAGTTCTGCACTGAAGTAAGGATGGAGGGTTTTTCTTCAGTATGCACTACTTTCTGCAGCCTGTCTGGGTGGTGAGCAGAGATGATTTCTGACTTCCCTCAGAAGTTTTGGAGGTGCCTAACTAGACCAAGTGTTTCAATACCAGATCTTCCTGGTATCCTACTGAGTTCCAAGTATGGGTGTAGTTCCATGTTAATTGATAGGGATTTTCCCATCCTGCATTCTTCTTTTCACAGGAAGCAAGTACTTTATGCTACAAGTGTAAACCATTAGCCTTTATCACCAGGCAACCATGCTATCAAGACATACATAACTAAACTATCTTAGAGAACGTGCCTGCTCTGTAGCAGTTCTTCTGCCTGTATCACTCACCATTCACACAAACAGCTCTCCATCTGCTAGGTAGGGTCTGTTCTTCCTCTGTGGGATTGGAAATCACCCCAGGCACCTGCCCGGCTCACAGATGGTGTTAGCCCATCGCGGTGTGGAGTCATCGCTGACAGCGCAGCGCATTGCAGGGGGATGAAAGGGGATGGTGGAGTTAAGGTCTTCCTGAAGATGTGCCAGACAATCTGAACTAACTGTAGTAGTTACTGTGTGAGATTTTTGTGTTTGCTTTTTCTGTTGCTGCCATTGCCAAACTGTGCAGGAGGTGAGGTTTTGTTTGTAAGAAGTCTCCTACCTCCTCGGGCGGGGGCAAGTCCCTCAAAGTGCAGAACGGAGGGCAGAAATCCTGCTCCCTCGTTACAGCCTCCCTCAAAACAGCTTCTACTGGCCCGGCGCTAACTTTCCTAGATGCCGTTTTTCTGTTCAGGTGGATTTGATTTAGGGTTGGTTTGTTTCCCCTTCTCGACGCTATTTTTTGCGGACGAAAGAAAGCGCTAAGCGGGCCGAGGTGGCGGCGGGAGGCAGCTGCGCCTGTGCTCGGAACTAAGTGGAACTCGGCGGGGCGCGCCAGCGATCCTTACCCGCGGGTGGAGCGTGACCGGGGCGGCGGCGGGTGTCC
>NW_008592577.1:0-22744 GCF_000691845.1 Merops nubicus
GTAGGGAACAAGTGACATTTGCTGTGTCTTCCCCTTCTGTCACTGCCTTGATATTTCACCTGCTGCTTGGCTGCAGGCAGCGCTTTGTGTAAATCACACAGAATGATAACAGATTTCATGGGATGTTCAGAGTAAAAATGGCAAATTTCATAGTCAGCCACAAATTCACAAAAAAGAATATAAACACACACACACAAAAAAATCAATTACAGTGCCGAGAAAGACTCTCAGATGTTTAAAGATGTTTTTCTAATGAATAAAGACGAGTATCAGGCCTGGAACAGAAATTCTAATTTATAACGAGGAGGGAAGCAAGCATGAAATACGTTTTGCACTCGAATATATGGGTGCAGCTTTGCCAGGGCAGACAGGGAATGTCAGCGGGGCTGGGGACAGTGATGTGCACACGACGGCACGCTGCTGAGCTCAGCTCACTCCCTCCGAGGAGGAAAAGCTGGGTATGGCTCCCCCTGCTCTTTTCCCTTGACAGTCCATCTTTGCCTTCTTAGGAATACTCATGTTGGAGCAATCTAGAAAAGCTATAGCTTGCCATTGCAATATAATTTAAAAAAAAAAAAAGTAAAAAAAAGAAAAAAGAAAGGAAAAAAATGGATGGAGAAATCCATCCTCTCACAAATATCCTTGTAACCACAGAGGGAGAAGGCAGATAGTCTTTGGACTATGTAGTTTGCTCCCTATATGTATCTTTTGTATCTTGGCTGAAATTACAGCTGAGCTCTGTGGGGCAGAAAGCACAGCTAGATGTGCATGGGCATGAAACCGCAGGGCTCCAGATGTGACTGAGGTTGCTGGGTGCTGCTGCCATCTATATCTATAACACACTCCAAAAGACCACATCAAAGGAACACCAGGCTTGCAAAGTTCAGATCCTGAAAAATTCGAAAATTAATATTGCCTGTGCAAAATTAATTCAGCTGTCTTACCTATGTGCACTGTGCTGCAATCTTTGACTGCATGATCACATACTATCTTTTCTGTAAATCCCCTGCTTTGTTCAATACACAGGACAGACAGTGCTTAATCAAAGAGCAGCTATTCCACATTTTGTTTTCTTTGCATTATGCAGCCTGAGGACTTGTTTATTGCTTACTATTCAAATCCAGCTCTGAAGACAAAATTAATAATTTCCTCGTGGGCTTTTCTGTGGTGCTGATCACTATAATATTACAAGTGCTTCACAAACAGTAACAATCTTATCTTCCAAACACCCATATGAGGTGAGATGAAAGCAATTATCCTAATTTTACAGATGGAGAACAGAGGCAGGAACATTAATGTATAAAATGTCCACTAATTTTGAATGTCAAATTGAAAAGACATCAACTTGTTTTGTTCTTAAAGAAAAATTAGATTTTTATTTTTTTTTTTATTATCAGTGACTGTATGCAGCAGAGCTCCTACTGACTTTCTCTGCATCTGGGCTTAGGCTTTGCAACTGAGGCTCCAGGATCTCAGACTGAGCACTTCAGAACATACAAGACAGCAGCTGCTAATGAAAACTTTTTTTTAAATCATTTGCCCAGGGCTGGGTGAAATACAGATGGGTGAAGTCAGTTCTCTTGATAACTTTCAACCACCGAAAGCTCAAAAACAAACCATCCTTTCTCATCTTATTCTTCTATTTCTCATGAAATATTTCAACTTCTGCAATTAAATGATGCAGGAGAACTACAGGTGATTGTTCTCCATCACACAATTGTACCTTATGTGCAGAACAGATCCACAGATACATGCTGTGAGCTTGGACCCCATGGAGAAGACTGTGCAATCATCTAATTAAAGATTAATGATAAGCAAGGGCTTCTAACACTTGGTAATTTCTGAGGACTTCAAAGTTGCAACTTTGCTCTGTTAATTGACCCTTCTGTCTGTGATTTCTTGGAATTTTTCCTTATTACTTTGGGTGGTGGTGGTGTGTGTGTGGAGAAGAACGAGTCCACAAACCCCTTGTGTGGGACCTTCCTGACACCTACACACATACCATGCTACTGGTGTTGGAGGACTCCTGCACAGAATAAACTGCCATGTGGAATGATTGGACTGGTGAAAGCTGAAAGCCTTTAAAAAGCATGTGTGAAAGGAGCTTTGCAGGTTTTGTTAGATACTACAGTGAACACTGTCCAAACTGCAGCCTTGGGGTCCCACTCAGAGAGGAAAAAGTCTCTTGACAGAGAAGCTTCATAAACTGAAAAAAATACATCTCCTTCCTAGCTTGGTTGCTTCAGCTGAAAAAGGCTGCAAGAGTGTACAGCCCAAGACAGGGCCCATCCTAGTCAAGGCTCCGAGACACTCATGTGTGGTCTCCTAATGGGACACATTCTGGGAGGTGGCTCCTCCCTCGCTTGACTCCAGCCTCCTTCCTACATGCTGTCACCAGCCAAGACAGACTGAGTGGGCACTGTGTGTTCCACAGACCCCCACCTCTGACACGAAGCCCACTGGTATGTTGCTGCGCCCATGCTGCTGCCTGGGCAAAGCTTGCTGGGCAACCTGGGAGCCATTTCCTTCAGAGCAGCTCCTACAGACTCCTACCTGGTCCAGCTCCATCTCATCAGGTGTCCGCCAACGAGCAGTTGGGTTGCTGGTGCTCTGATCTGCTGGCACAACCACAATGTAGTACCACCTGGGAAGAAAGGAAAGCATAAGCACTGGATCCTAAGTCATCTCTCTGGCAGGACACCGAATGACATATGCCATATGCCTCCCAGGGACAACCTGCTCCTTTCCCTGCCCCCTGAGCAGCAAAAAGGTTCAGTAAGGAAGAGGCTGGTTTTTCAGTAGCACCAGAGATGAGAATACTCCCGTTAGCACTCATTAGTTTAATGACGATCTACAGACTGTGCTCCAGAGGGTGGTGTAGGAGCTGTGAGAAGGACATTTATATAATCGGATTGTATCAAGAACCCTGGGGGAATTGTGCTTCAGCACAAGGATACCACAGTAACGAATAACACTTCCTCAAACTTGCTTTTTTAATCTCCTTGAGGCTTTAGGCATTATTTATTTAAAGGATATTATACAGTGTCAGAGAAAGTCCCTCCTGATCCTCAGCTGTGTTTTTGCTGGTAGCATCTGGAGTATACCCACCACGGTGAGGGCAAACTGTCAGAGAATTGTCTTAATTTTATTGCGCATAAATATTTGCTCAGAAAGAGCCAGCAGCGTGATCCCATGTTATGAGTAAATGCCTGGCTCTGTACTGCAGCCTGCTCGGAAACTCACTCCCAGGTTACAAAATCCAGTTTGGCAGAGGTCCACTCTGCCTTTTTCCCCAGCTGTAGCCCACCTCCCTGCCTCCTCCACCCAGGCACGGCACCTACCTAACCGGCACAGTGGTCTGGACTTTGGGAAGGGTGAGCGTGAATTTTCCTTCCTGTATGTACTTGTTTGTGGCGATGGGCTTGCTCTGCAAGACGTCAGGGGCGGTGCGGATTGAGACGAGGTGCTGGAGTCCCCCAGCACTGCTCCCACGGTTCATTAGCACAAAAGAATAGTCTGTGTCTGGCTGGAGGTCACTTATGAGTTTCTTCATTGAGTGGCCGTCCACCTCCACACTCTGGCTATTGTACAGAATCTGAAACGGCAAAAGGACACACTTAGCCGACAGCTGCTGATGAACTCACACTCAAAATAGCAGCGTTAGAGACGACAATTTGGCTCTGGGCCCTCCCTCAGGTGGTTCAGCTACTGTGTGCTTCTGTAAACAGCCATAAATCTTTAGTTAAAGAGCAGCAACCAACCCCAGCAGAAGGCTGAGCTATGCTCCCTGTGCCTCACAGCGCTGGAGCAGAGAAGGGGTCACCCCAGCAAAGCCTGGGTGGCTGGTGCCAGCGGTGAGGCTGGTGGTGCCACACGCGCTGCTTTCCGGCTCCGGTTTGGGGAAGGAATCCAGATGGCCGTGTTTTGCCCTCACGTGGAGATAAATGGGTCTTTGTTTTGTGTCTCATGAGGCTACAACACACAATATGCTTTTGGTGTAAAATCCCATCTGCTTTAAATTGGTGTCACTCCCGTGTCTACCAGGTGATGAGCGAACGGCTAACGCAGAGCAGCCCCCTCCCAGCAAGGTGGGGGGTGGGTGTGTTACACGCCTCACCAATGACCTGACAAATCCGGCACAGGGCTCACTAATTGGTACCCGAAACAGGGCTCTGCAGGTGTGACACCCTGTTGCCATGACAACAGATGCTGGTGCTGTGGCAGAAGACTGGCGCTGCTTTTCCCTGCCGTGCTTGCAGAGAGGGGCTGCTGGGCAGGACAGGGCAGGGCAGAGCTGCTGGTGCCCTCTGCTGCCCCCGGCTTCTCCAATTGAGCCCAATGGCCCCTCAGCTAACGACATCTTCTCAGCGCTCTGTTGCAGATCTGCAGGACTCCCTCTCCCCAGGGCACAGCAGCCACAGGCACTGCTGTATCAGCTGCACCAAACAGCCCATCCGCCCTGCAAACCTTGAGCCTAACCCTGCTGGAACAGCTCCAGTACCCCAAAACCCTGAGTGCTGCCTCTGCAAAGCCAGAAACTCAAACAGTTCCCAGAGACAAATGGGGTGAGGAGAACCAGAGAGAGCAGAGGTTGTGCCCCAGATGTGATAAACCAGCATGTTTCCTTCCACTGGGAAACCGTCTAACATGGCAAGAGAGTGCTGGATTCCTGACAGTGGGGAGCAGAGACGTAGCATGCCAAAAACTGGCCAGGTTAGAGCTGGAACATGTTGAACCACGGCAGCTATGACATGTTCCAAGCAGAGACCACACAGTAAAACATGCTCTTTCCAACAGTGGCCTTGAGAGAGAGGATACAGCTCTGTGGAAGAAAAATTACTTGAAGTAAAACAGATTTTTCACCAGCTGAGCCCGCTGCTCAGGCTGATGCAGGCAGCAAGGGAGGGACCAAAATTTCCTTCCAAGTCACCTTTTTAGAAGGTGGCAGAAATCTGCAGAAAGATGCTGGCTTGCTGGCACATGGGCAGCTGATCAGCACTGCTCTAAAATTTAGTGCTGGAACTAGGAGGAGGAGGCAGACCCTGGAAAGAGATCTGAAGGACAGTGGAGAACAGGGACCGGGTTAGGCCTGCAATCTGTGGCTCTGCTTTTTTGTCTTCCAAACAGTGATACCCACAGCATGCTTCAAATCTTCTTCAGGTTACTTTGCATGGAGATCGGGATAGGACCAAAAGAGCCCCGGCTCTTTTGCTGCCGAGAAGAAACTCTACAGGTAACAGAGCAGCAGCGAGGAGCCAACAATGGAGAAGAGATGCAATCAATCTCGTTTGTTGACATGCTTCAATCTTCAGGGATGAACTTCACAAACAAGTACTAAAATAACAGAGGGTTGCAGGGACACAGCCTCTGCTCCACATGCAGGAAAGGCTGTCAAATGTAAGATGGCCAGAAGGAACTCTTTGCTGTGACTCCTCCTAAGATATCTTCTCCTGGGCTTTAATTTCTTTCTCCAAAGACACATACATCAGATGGGTGCTAAAGTGATTGAAGAAGATAAAATGAAGAAATGCTTCTTATAGCAGTGGAACATCAGTTATTTAGTTGGCAGGTTTCACCCTGCTCTGACACAGAAGTTGGCAGAAGACAGACAGGTGTGCTACACTTCAGGTCATCTTAGCAGCTTTGCTCTCTGTGCCAGCACCACCTCTTCCAATGATATTACAGTAGTACAGTTCCAGATATTCGTGATGAGAGCAAATCATGGGGTGTCCTGGGCAAGCAGTGGAACCTCTCTCCATGTGCTCCAACGCAGACTTAACAAAATCAAACTTTCAACATTGAGCAGTATGCTGCAAGGATGGATGTAAAGCCCACAGAGCTCTGTTGCCTCTTAGATGAGATTTCTCATTATGAATTCTTCCCTAATAAAGGTATCACCAACTGCTTCTGCGTGTGCTCTAGGGAAGATACTCACCCATCAACTGCCTGCATGTGAGGCATCTGCTGGGGACATAGCTGTTCTCCTGGAGCAAGAGGAGGCAGAAGAAATGGTCAGGCACTTAATTTCAGAGTTTCCCTGCTTGCTCTGCACCAGAATTGGCCAGGACACAGCCTCCAATTCAGCCTTGACATCAGATGATGTTTTTTTTTACTGCCATGCACAGAATTTTTTCATCCAAACACAATGATATTGGCACTGCAATGCTTTCCTGAAGTATTATCCACCATTCCCCCTTTCCGCAGTTGCTGTAGCAGTTCCTACGTTCCTTTACCTGCCATAACACATTGTCTTCTCAAATGTTATGCACCATTAGTCAAGGCCTCTACACCAACCTTACAATAATGTAAGGGCTCAGAAACAGTCATTTGTGTGCAGCTGAAGATGCCTGGGAGCTCAAACAGGAATGCTATTTAAAGGTTGCATCATGGCCCACTGGTAACTACTTAAGTCAGCAGCAAATTTGGCCCAAGGGCTCTGAACTGCCGAACATTACTGACTAGCCCATGGACTGCTATAAAATGTCATTTGTGCCACTCTTACCTAAAAGAGAAGATTTGCAAAGGTGGGTCCAAATGTCACTGCTGAAGGTCTGCTGCTTGATTTCAAGGCAGTAAAGAATGTATTGAACTAAAAGATGAAAAGACACATAGTGTGGAAGACAGGAAAAGATAATGACTCGATGGAGAGGCAGACGCACTTGCCTTTTCTGCAGGCAGAAGTAATTACTACATTCCATGGGACACGCTGTGAGAAAGCACTGCCTAGCATTCTCAGGGGTTATTTCCAAACCTGTATCATCACAATTTTCAAAGGTGCTCTTCCTTCTCACCATTTGTAAAATATCTTGTGATGCTGCCTTTAACCAATATATCCTCTGTCCTGCTCTTAAGTTGAAGAATGAGTCTCAGGAAAGTGCAGTTTCCCCACGGAGAAGGTTATATCTATCTTGCACTTTCCATGAAAGGTCCAGAACAGCTTTCTGCAAGCGTACTGGAATAGAAAAGGAATAGTGCCTCTGCTGCACCACAACTGCTGGGCAACATTTTACAAGGAATTTATCTCCTGGACCAGAAGAAGCTGTGAAAATTCCCCAAAGAGAACTCAAACCTTCATTACTGATTTGGTGTCAATGAAAATTCCTAAGGTCTCAGTTCATCCCCTATAAAAAACCAGAAAGGACCAGTCCTGCCTGCATCTCACTATTCATTGTCAGAACAATATCTACTTTAATTAAATCACTTAAAGTAGAATATGACACCCTTTGGGACAGATTTAGCATGAGACTGTTTATCAAGTGTAGATAATACTAATTGTTCCCATGGAGATTTATCTGCTACGCTAGTTACAGTATTAGGCTTTGGCATCAGCATCCCATGTGCCTGAATTAGAGGGGAGAGGTGAATCATGTTTATAAAAATACCAAGTCCTGAAGGTTAAGGATTTCTTTTCAGCAGCACAATCAACGACCTGGAGCTGACCCTCTTAGCTCCTGGCCTTGACTCGTGTGTGTCTGCGAGTCTGGGAATATTAATAGAAAGAAGATACCATTAGAGAAATATCCTTATAACACTCACATTTGCATGACTGCTCTTCAGTTAGCAAGTGGCTAATGCCATCTGCTCCTGTGTCATTTGAGGGTTAACCCACAGCAGGAGCAGACCCTGAGTCACCGTCTGTGTAAGCAATCACAGCTACCAGGCAAGGCATCAGCATTATGCCCTTGGCTCCTGGCTGCCTCCAACCATGATTCCACCATCCTTATGTGGTAGTAATGCTCCAAAGGTCACACTGTCCCTTTCTAGCACTGCGCTGTCACAGAAAGATGTGGGCTTTGTGCCACAAGAATAAGGCAAGATGAAGCAGACTGGTTCTTCAGCAGAGTGCAGAATAACAGGGCTCTGTGAAGTTCCTCACGGCCAGATATCTGAATGCTGATCCTAATGCACCCTACATCTGGAAAGCTTTAAATACCACAAGGTTTTCACAAAAGCCTTTTCTGCTTCAGCTAAACTCTGCATGTTAACAAGCGCTTGTTATTGATCATGGAAATTCAGCTTTAGGATTTAAACAAGGAGAGTTAGTAACAAGGAAGGGGAGGTGCTCACGCACTTTGATGTGGATGCAGTTCAAGACCTTCCCCTCACTCCCTTGGCCATGGATCCCCCCCAGCTCATGCAGGCCTTGCCTCTGCTCTTTAGGCACAGCACAGCCAGGTGCACGTGCAAGGAGGAAGGGAAGTCACACTGCTCCCACCCCAGCCACCCTTGCAGAGGCAGCAGATATTTGCTGAGACTGGGTGGAAGATTATACTTGGTGATGTGACATGTTGGTCTTGTTTCTTAAGGGAGAGAAGCTGTGCTGAGACGTGCAAAAATTCCCACCATGCTCTAGTCTTTTACCCACATCAGTGATCTGCACTGGGTGACAGACAACAGCAGGAGGACGTTGGGTCATCAGAGCTGCCTGTGCCTGCTGGATGACACTACATCCAGAATCGTGCTGAAGAAAGGAGAGCAGCAGCCATTCCTGCAGAGTTCCCTCCGCACTGACACATCTTGTGCTGCTCACACCTGTAACACCTTCTGGAAGGGTGACGATGATGCTTCTCTCCTTCACTCCCTAAGATTATGCATCTAGCCCGATGCTCTCAAGTAACTCACAGAGGCAATCCAGATGTTTGAGACATGACACGTTGAAGAAGGAATCATTCTTAATTTGATTCACTGGTGGGTTTTCAGACCACTTTGTCCTGGTGATCTCTTGCAATTAAATCACATTTATAACTTTTCACACTTTAGCTCCGTCAGGCATCAGGACAAGTTTGTGTAACCACTGTCATGGAGCTGCAATGGCCAGCCTGACTACTAGGCCCCATCCAAGTGGCAGCAGGTAACAAGATACTCCAGAAAGCTGGTGGAGGAGTGAAGTACTGATTTGGACTGCATGAACAAACACAACTGCTCCTGGAAAAATCATCAGTGATTTGGGGTGCCAGATCAGTTTCCATTTCCCTTCAAAAAAGCAAGTAAATCATGGGCACTATCAAGGAAGGAGTGGGTACTTAGCAAAAGCTGCTATAGTCACGGGTTTCCAGCTGGATGGTGAGAAGCCAGAAATACATGTTATGATCCCTGAGACTTCCCCATTTGCCCACTGCTTCTGCCCAGTGCATGCCTCCACTGCCTGGTGCTTCCTGTTGGTGTGCTTCAGCCAATATTATCTGCTCTTGTTTTGTTACTGGGAGCCAAGTGCTTACAGGCTATTCCACAATCCACAACTGATCAAATCAGAAAGAAATCAATAAAACTCCAACATTATCTGGCTGAAGAAGAGCAAAAGAAGGGAAAGCAAGCAGCAAGGTGCTCTGCTGTGAGCTATGGTTCATGCACAGGTGCTCAAAAGCAAAGAGTGACTGCCTAAGCTGGGCTTGGAGATTTGAGCTTCACAAGACCCCAGGCCAGTGAGAAACATGACCCCGGTCCGCTTGTCTCTTTTCTGGTAGCCTGAAAACATCATGTGGCAGGTCAAGATGCTGCTTTTCACTGTCCTGCTCAGGCAAAGCTCCCTGTCCTCTGTGTCTCACTCTTACCTTAAAAGGCACTGCAGATTTATAGGAGTCAGGCACTTCCCAGCTCAGCAATACAGACGTTTTCATGACGGCATTGACGCGGAAATTCTTAGCAAACACTGAAATGAAAAACAAGATATTTGAGCACTGTAAGGCCAGGTCAGGAGGGAGCCAGGCAGCAGCTCAGCTCCAAGTCTCTCTTTGTCTAAGTCAGCAGCAGAAGTCAGAGTTCAGCTACAGCAGAGAAGTGAGAGATGAGGAGAGAAGCGCAGCAGCCTTTTACCAAGTCTCCAGTCTTCAGGGGAGTTTTGCTTTTTGACTATACTTTCCAGCACCACAGAAAAGAAGTTGTAGGCTGAGCTGCAGCCTTCCTCTCTCCCCACTCCACTCATTCTCTCTTGGCTCTTTGTCATGATCAAAGAACCATGGTGCTCAGCTACTGGATCTGCAGATGATCCTACTCAGTCACCTGCTCCAGTTCAAGCAAGAGCCTTTCCTGCACAGATAAAACATCAAAGTGTGCTTCTGGAGCAACAAAAGGCATTTAAGCTACCATCAGTGCCCCTCTCCCCCCAAATGGCCACTTTAAGGAAACCTTTGCTGAGCCTCCTATCGCTGAACTGGTTTTAGATTAGGGAGCCACACAGTACCTGATCTCATTAGTCAGAGCAGAGGGGAGCGCAGCCTCAGGAACCGAAGCAAAGGTCCCTGTCCTGGAGGCAGAGCTTGCTGTTAGGGCTTGTCAGAGGGGCACTTACCCTGCTCAACAGGCATGGTCCGGGACTGGATGCTGGGGCTGAGCGGCCCAACCCCCTTATTGGTGCGGGCCCTCACTTTGATGTCGTAAGTGGTATCTGGCTTCAAATTCGTCAAAGTGATACTTGTGTCCTTGGTGATGTTAACGAGGTCCTGCTGGCTATTTATGTCCCTGTACACTACTGTGTAGTTGACAATCTTGCCGTTTCTTTCTGCCAAGACTGGGGGGTCCCATGCAACTTCTGTGGTGGAAGTCGTAAGACCCACCACGCGCAGGTTCTGTGGGAAGCCACTCGGCACGTCTTCCGCAGTGGTGATCTCCTTCTCAAACTCCTCTCCTGGGCCAGCTCTGTTCTTTGCAGACAATTTGAAGAGGTACGTGGCCCCCTTGTGCAGGTTGGTCACAGTGTAGTGATGGTCTCTCTTCCCAAAGTCTATCGTATTCATCTTTTCTTCATCAAGACGTCTGTACTGCAGCCGGTAACCCAGCAGCTCCCCTACCATCTCCTTGGGTGGGTGCCACTGGATGAGGGCTGTGTTCATGGCTGTCGTGCTAATCATCATGGTGGGCTTCCCCGGGACTGCAACATAAACACACAATGACCATCTAAAGCCTGCGAGGAGGGGAAGGAAGGACCGCTTCCGTGCTGCTCAGTCCATGAGGATTGAGGAAAGTGGGAAAGTTCAGACAACAGGGTGAAGAGGATGACAGACAATTCACGCGGATAGAGGCAGACTGACCCTAATCCGGTGGCGAGGGAAGCTGGAGCCAGCCAGCTCTTGACTGCCATTTTTTTTCCCATGTGCTGCCATCTAAACAGGGAATAAATTCAGCCATATTCAGCCCCAAAATTCATCCCCTTTTACAGGAAAGGTTTAAGGTACCTTAAAGCATCATATTTATCTCAAAGAAGATCTGCATCCCATCCTCCCAATTAGTGGTCTTCAGACTCTCCAGCTATTGCACAGCACCAGGCCACGCTGGCGCTGGTGCACTGTACCACAAGACATTCATGGAAGCCCAAGTCCAGTGCCCTGATCTGTCTAGAAGCAGACAAATTTCATCCTGAAACCTTGCAGTTTTACCCTCTGCAGAGGCAGCGAGCAGAGCTGGGTGGGCTGTTTGCCATCAGAACACATTTTGGCTTAGCTGAGGAGCAGCTTCGTGGTGTCAGTGTCGATGTGAGAGGTGAACACAAGCGTTCCACAGGATTTCTGCTTATGCTGCACAAGTCAAGGGGTGTTGCCGTCACTTGTTAGAAACTGATGGCTTTAAAGTGATGGTATAATACTTTGGTCTCCTTCAGTTAAAAAAAAGGATGTGTCTTCACTTCACATCAGCTCAGATTTGTAAACAAATCAACTGATAGGAAAGACTCTCAGAATCAAAGGGATTGGCCCACTGACATAAAAACGAAAATGGGATTGTAGCCAAACCTAGTTAAATATCCTCACACAGTTCTGAAACGTACGAGCCCACAGACGGCCAGAAGAGAAAAACGTGTTTGACAGAATTATGCCCCGATTTTGCCATCAGAGGGCGATACCAACACTCCCCTTTGAGGTCAAGCCTGCAGACGAGCCTGTACAAAGGCAGCTCTGGGGGTGGTTTTTGTAGGTATTTAAGACATAAAATTACCTTTCTACTGCCAGTGTGATCCTCCTTGCACTCATAATGCAATGCCTAAGAGCAGCTAGTATTAAGGGACACATTATTTCCGAAGCTGATTCCAAATATTAACTTTAAATGTGCATCATAACATGGAAAGATCCACTGTGGTTTACAGTGCAACACTGGGATGTTAAGGTAGCTTTTCCTGTTTATAGGACAGCTGTAGCAATTTGATGAACGGAACATACATCATGGCAAGGCACAAGGGAGACAGCATTTGAGATTGTGACAGTGGAAACTACCTCTGGAGCTCCCCGTATGCAGCGTGGAAGAGATGGCAAGCTGTTCCTTGTTTAAAAGCACCAGGAACAAACGCTCTCAGTTTGCACAAGCTGCGTTCCCATAATAACAAGTGGTAAATATTGCTCCTGCAGCTGGTGTGAGGAAGCAGCAGGATTATCAGTTGTAGGACAAGTCTAGTGAGTGGAAACCGAGGACAAGACAACATCAGCTAGTTGGTGCCACCTCCAAAGGCAAGCTTGATCGCATCCAGAGGAAAGCACCTGATGAGCTCCTGGGTGCCCCTGCTCCTGGCTCCTGTGTTGCACTAGGCACAGGTTATGAGTCTCTATTGAGACAGCAGAACTGAACTGGCTGGGATCACCAGGATCTAGAAGTTATGTCCACAGCACTCCTATGGCAGGTTGTGTTGCATTCCAGATTTTGCTACGGTTCTAGCAGCTGGGCTCAGCTATATAAGCCTGGGGAGGCAGCAGTAGCAATGGCCAGGCGGGGAGCTGAGAAACACCACTGAGGAGCCTTCTGTGTCAGGGGCCATCCCAGGCAGCACTGAAGTCACCATAGGAAACAAGAAATTGCACTCGCCTACAGGAACAAGGTGAGGACAGGCCATGACTCCAAAGCTGAGGGAGGGCCTGGACTTTCAGGCTTCCTCTTCCCAGGTCTCTGGATTATGCAGATGAGCTCAGACCCATAAGTTTCACTGCTCTCTCACGGGCCCTGGCAGGGTCTGTCCATCTGTTTGCTGCACGTGGCTCAGGTGATCCAGCAGCAAAGCCTGTAAGTAAGGGCTGGAGATCACAAGAGTATGTACGTCTGCAGCGACTCCAGCCCTCTCACTTCCTCCTGTACAGGTGTCTTGGCCACACTCCCCACACACCTATTGGGAGGTCTTACCACCACCCCTAGGAGGCTGGGGCATCCCCCACACTCACCTGCCCCTGTGGTGGTGATGACCTTTGGTTTGCTGCGGGCACCATCTCCTTTGGTGGTGTAGGCAGCAACTGTGACAGAATATGTGGTTTCGGGCAGCAGGCCTCCAATGACCGTCTCCTGGGAGTGCATCCATGAGGTGGGGAAGAGGCAAATAAGAAGAGCAAATACTTGTTACTATTGGGAGCAGAAGGAGGGCACTGGGGCCAGCGTCTCCAACAGCAACACACGGACACAATCGCTGGCTCTCGCTCCTGCACCATGCTCAAGCACACACACAGCAAAGAGCAATCGCTGCCGCTCCAACACCCACCTGCCTCATTTCAACCCCTGCCTCTAACACTTGGCTCTTATAGGGACCCACCAGCAACCTGTGTTGGCAGCTGTGCTCTCCCACGGCTTCTGCCAAGAGGGAGACCTGGCCCAGAAACGGTCCTGTGTGAAGGCAGAGCCACCCTGCCACAGCAAGACTGTGAGCAAGAGCACTGTGGAGCTGTGAACCGGAGCAAAAGCCAGCTCAGCTAGCTGCAGGAATCTCTGGGGGGCTAATTTGGGGATTTTTAAGGCTGTCTCTTGCAGCAGAGCCATGGGAAGCAGAGAGGCAGTGCAGGGGCAGAGGGCCTCAGGCAGGGAGCACCTGGGGTGCTGCAGCCTCGTGTTCACTCCCCCTGGCAGGCACAGCACTGCAGGGATGGGACGGGGTCAGCACAAGGGGCTGGCAAGACCTGGAGGGAAAACCCCAAACCCTGCACAGTGGGAGGTCTAGGAGGAGGGGGGACTAGGCAGAGTGCTAGCACTCGAGCATGCTCTGGCTTCCTCTGGGCAGCAGGAGGGCATGGCTCTGCACTTCAAACTGAGATCAAAGAGGGGAGCACTGTTGCTCCTGCCTGGCCTCCAGCGGCAACGTGACTCATGCCAAGCCTGGCTAGCCAGGCCTGCAAAAGAGCAAGCCCAGCAAGCTCAGCAGCTCCCAGCACCTCTCTGTGAGCTCAGAGCACGTAGCCCTGAACTGCATTCACCTGTGGGTGCTGTGAAAGGGACTGGGGCTGTTAGCACTAATAACCCATCAGGACAAAGAGCAAGCGACAACTGGGCTGGATAGGGAGCTGGGGGACCTTCTGGGAAGGAGGTGGAGGCTCTGAGTGGTTATTTACCCTTTCAGACAAGAAGAGCAGAGATGGAGAGGGTTAAGCTCCAGTCACTGAGGACAGGCAGCATGAGCAGTGTTAGATGCTGCTCCAGGGGTCCAGTATCTGCCTGGGTAATCCTTGCCAGCTTTGGGGGTATGAGGGCTACCTGCAGTTGCTCTCAGAAGACAGCTAGTCTCCCATCACTCACTCATTCGCACTAACACCCACGCTGTTAAACCCGCTGATTTCCAGTCACTGCTGCTGGTTCAGGTGACCTGCCCAGGCTTACTCATCAAAATCACCGTGTTACCATCGCGGAACCAGCCAGCCCAGAGAAAAATCAACAAGCACCAACAAGAACCCCGCCAAAATCACCGTGTGAACCAGAGTTCGATCCCAACTCCGCCCCTGCAGCAGATCGTGTGTGTGGGTGAGTGGCCGCGCAGTCCGCTCCGTGCCAGCGGACCCGCGGGGGAAGCGCTCACACAAAACCTGCAGACTCTGAACATCCCAAGAGAACTCACTCCTCCCAAATCCATGCAAAGAGAAATTCTCACGCAAAAGCATGCCACCAGGAGCAAAGCAAGCGAGCTGGGAGGAGGGAAGAGAGACGAGGGATGGATGAAAGAAGGTCTGACTGCATAATGTAAACACAGTGCTGTCATGACAAAGCCACTCCGAGTGAGAATCCTCTGTGTAAAGCAGGAGAAATGTGTCATGCTGGCCAAGCTCACAGTAGGGCACGTAATTGGATTGCTGGCTCTAAAAAGGTCATTTTCTAGTTTGTTCTTGCAAATTTATATTTCAAAATTATGTGGGAAAAATTGGATTTAACTGTTTAAATCTGATTGTTTTCTTATTACTGTCTGTGTTTCAGGCAAAGGTCACAGTTGAGAGCGTAGGTTATTTTTCAGAACTACGATCAATGTGGTTTAAAGATTATATATCTAATTTTACCGTGTAACTCGGTGGGCCAACTACTGCAGAAAGGAGGATGCACCACCTGAGTCGATCACTTGAGCCTGCCTAAAACTGCACTGCAACAAGCTGGAAATACAGATGATAGGAAATGTCAATTACTTTTCTGTATTTAGTAGCAATCTAAATGCCAATTTTTGTTGGATTTGCTGCTTGTGGAAGGTTTCACAATGTAACTCTCCAGCCTCATTAAAGGAGTGAAAGGGATGTTTTGACAGCGCTGTGTCTACAAAATTCACAAATCGATTTACCAAATCCCTCTTTTCCAACCTGGAATACACACAAGTGGTACTTACATGGTCGACGGAGTCCTCAGCTCTCCACTGATGGGGGAGAAAGGAAGGAGGAGAGAAAAATGGAGACACAGAATTTTAAGGGGCAACATGTAGGAAGGGGATGATGACGACAACAGCAGGGGTTAGCAGCACTGGGTTGGGGGGATTACAACACTTATACACAGAGGGTCGCTTGGCACAAGCTGTGCCAAGGGAAGAAATGGCACAGAGCAATTTTCTACATGCTGCTAGCCTGTGCAGTAGGTCTGAGATCATTCACACAAACAGGGGCAAAGAGCTTCCTTCTCATATAGATGGAGAGATACAATACTTCCTAACTTTGCACTCCTTTTCTCTTATGGCTTTGTTTGCACTTTTCTGCCTCTTCTGCAAGCAGAAGCAAGAATGGACACCTTGTACCAACAAGGCTCTGGGGCTGACTGTTGCCTCACAAGTAATCCAAATAGTTTTGTGGCCTAATCTCCGGTTTCTGTCCCAGTGATCTTCCAGCCACCACCTCTTGTGGAGAATCAAAAGACTTCAACACACAAAACTGAGAGGGCACTCTCTGCAGGGAAGCACCAACACAACACTTGCAGCTTCTCTTTCCTGTATCATTTGCAAGAAAATGCTCTGGGGACCTCACAAAACCAAGAAGTGTTGTCTTGTAAACAGTGCAAGAGAGGCTGAGACCTTACACAGAGCTCCACACTAAGCTGCTCCTCTCCAATGACACTGCCTGGCTTGGGGTGAGGCTCAAACTGGTGCATGTACTGAGGAAATAGCTTCTTACTCCCAATTACACAACACCAAACAACAAAGACTCATTTGGTAAGAACAGCCCTGCAGGTAAGACTTCTATACAAACTATTTCCCAGCAAAAGCTCACGTGGATTCCCAGATGTGGCAGCTCAGTTAGGGCTCTGAAGGGGGAACACTCAAGCTTCTGGCTGGACTGAGGGTTCTAATGCAATCAAAGCTGCACTGGGGTGGCGAGACTTAGCAGACCTTGGCTGATGTCATGCATGCCCATAGCACTGTTCTTTGCAGTTGATTCACCAAAGCAAGGTCTGCAGAGATCACAGTGAGCTCTCTCAGCCAAGGCAATGTGTTACACCTCAGGTTGCCAAATATGCCTGGAGGAAGCACCGGTCGATGGGTTCATGCCCAGAGATGAAAGTGGAAGATAGGTATTGCTGACCCTGACTCACAGGGGGAGCTTGGCAAGCCTTGCTTCTGAGCCTGAGCTGCCAGCTGTGAAATGGTGCTCGGATACTGGCTTCCTCAGGATGCTGGGAAGCCCAGCTATCTCTGCTAAAGTGCCTGGGAACCTACAAGTGTGGCAGAAGTACTAAGTGGAAGTAAAACTACAAGTTGCCTTTTCTACTCAGGCTATTTGAGGTGGCTTTCACAGGCTGCAGCCTATCCCAGTGGCAGAGTACTCTCCTCAGCAGTAAAATACATGGCATACCTTCAAAATATTTATTTTATTCTCTAAATTCAGAAAGAAGCAGCTATTGGAGAAACGTTCCTCTAACACTTTATTATAGTTCACTTATTTGATGCCATGAGATTGCAGTAGAATTATCCCCCTAAACCATCTTAAAACTTAATTTCAGAGAAGAAGTTGTCCCTAAAGACTTCCTATGAAGGCCAGGCCCCCACTAAGTATTATGGTCACTAAATTCCCTCTTTCCACATGCATCTTGGAGTTATTTCCAGCATTGAAAGCTTAGCTCAACCTAAGTTGTTGCCTCTGACATCCTACCAGCCAGCCCACACGGTGGTTGATAGCCACACACTCTGCCCTTCTGATCTAAAACCTGGCAAAAGTCTTGATATAGGAAGGATACAAGGCCTGGTAACTTCTTCTCCCAGAAGCACACTTCTGCTCCATCACCACGCCCCTAGTGGATGGGGGCCATGTGGATGGTAACACCTCAGTATGCTTCCACATAGCTGCAGGAGTAGAAGGTGACACCCAATGCAACAAACAGTGGTGCAGACCTGGGCTCAGGAAGCTACTGTGTCTCACAGCCTCTCACACCACAGTGGGGAGTTTATCACCCACTAGGATTTTAGTCCAAGCGTTTAATGTTCAAACTCTGCTTGCTCTTATGTTTCAGTGGACTTTAATCTTGCATGAGATCAGAGTGCAAAGAAATGCCTTGAGATCTGTGCTGGAGGAATAACAGTGAAAATCCAAGCCTGCATAAATACCCTGGTATAAATTCAGTTTCATTATGAAAATATAATCTGCAGATCAAAACATTTCCTTCCTTAAACTAGTTCAATTGCTTCTTAACTGTTTAAGGTTGGTCAGTAAGACAAATTGATCTCAAAAGCCCAGGAGCTGTCATAAAAAGAACTCAAGACAGGGCTGTGTGGATGAAGCGGGATGGCTCCGGGAGGTGCTAAAGCCAACAGTGTGTATTTATGGAAGCTGCAATGCCTTCACCTTTCATTTTACACTTCAACACCACTCAGCACAGTCATGTCTCACCAGGGAACAGCCGCTTTCCCTGACCATGGCTCTTCCAAAAGACAGATTCAAGCCCTCCTCAATAGCACCAGCTATGGGAAGTGGATGTTGCAGTGTTCCTGTAGATCCTTCTCCCCTCTGTTTCAGTGACCGTGGCGTAACAGTGAAACTCCAGATGTAAACTTGGGTGCTCAGCTTGTGGCATGTGGAGGGGTCTGAAGCCTCCAGAACTTCACCCCTGTCCATTACTGAAATGCCTCTCAAATGATGCCTTTCAGTTTTGTTCCACTTATGAAGCACAGTACATCTCACCTCCACGCCAGGCTCTTACCTAGACAAGTGCACAAGCATTAGGAGCTGTTCCAAGTAGACTGAGATAAAGATCCTCGGCTATCACTGAGCAAAAGAGGGAGGTTGTAAATTCCTCTGTGTTATGCTTGGGGTGGGCACTGCCCAGGGAGAACAGGAGTCTCTGATTCCACTTTCTCCTTCGATCTCAATCCAACAGCTTGAAGTGCTTGCCTTTACTTCTTCTTGCTCTTCTGGAGCAAGACCTTGGGATTGCACTTGGTCTGCATGCTGGATGGAGAAATGCTGCCTGTGAAGATCATCCAATCTTCTGTGAGCCTGCAGCCCTTCTCTTAGGCAGCACAACTCTCTCCTGCCATAACTGTTTGCAGAGCAGCAGGAGGAGGTAGCAGGAGTCTCCTCCACAAAGCCTGATCTCCTTGTACCCAGGTGCAGAAGCACTGCAAAACTCCCTGGTCAGCCTGGATCTGCAGAGGCTATCCAGTGAGGCTAACGTGCATCCCTACCCCCAGAGTGATGCAGGCAGCAGGCTCCTAGGCATGTAAGGTGTGCAGGCAAGGGCAGAATCAGCTGTTGATGCCACATTGCAGCATGGGGAGAAGGCAGCCCCTCAAAATGACCCAGTCTGGGCCGAGGACAAGAAGGCTGGGAGCAGGACACAATGGATTGACAGCTAGATTCATGCAGGGTCTCACTGCCTGTCTTGGAAAGAGCAAATGAGTCCCACTTGCATGGGAACCCAAACAGGAATGACTGTCTTCCCCTGGCCCTGCTGCCTCCTTGGTGCCCGGTGCTCCAGACTCAGCACCAAGCTCTGCTTGGCAGGACTGGTACCCAGGAAGGGATCAAGCCCACTGCTCCTGACACACTGCAGCTGCCAAGGGATTGGAGACCAAGGAAAGCAGGTGGGTCCCTGCCCTCCACGAAGAACCTAATGCTTGTGCCCCAGGGCCTTGCTATCCCCCTCCCTCAAGCCGGTGAGGATTTGGATGAGAATGGTGGAGTGCAGCAGGGACCCTGCACTGGTGCCCCTGCTCCTTTCAAAGGCACTCTTTTGGTGCTCAGATGTGTTGTGAACAACCCAGGGCACAGAATGAATCTTCTGCCATTGCTCACCATGGGTCTTGACTGAACTGTGATGGGCAGGGCCTGTGCAGGACGTGGGTGGGTATCTGACCCAGCTCTGCAGTGATGCACATGCTCTCCCTGGGCACTCCTCCACAGGGCATGGTCACATTTGCTCGCCCATCAGTCTGTCAGTAGGAGGTGAGAGCTCAGACTGGAAGGCACAGAGAAGTCTGACGGAGGTAATCAGTCACAGGCGCAGCCACGCAGGGGAGGGAGAGGCCTCAGCTCCATTGCAGGACCTTCCTAACTGATTACTCTCCCTAGGCAGGAATCTGTAAAATAAAATGTGATCTTGCCAGCACCAGGGCCCCCACTTCTTTGCTGATGTTTTAGTCCTTTCCGCTAAAATGATTTTGAAAACTCAGAATCTGTATTATCTGCATAGCTAACATCTCCATTCCCTTTCCTTTCATCTTCGTTTACTCTCTCTCTCTATTTCTCATCTTCAATCAGGAAGAACCATGAGTCAGCTTTAATACCAGTGTCTTCATACCACCTGCAGGAAGCAGATTATGTGGTACAAACCTACTCAAAATCAGCAGACAGCCTGCTGGAGGAGGGGCTCTGCCTACGTGTCCAGAGAATTTCTTTGACCCCAGATTTTCAGCCACTCTAAGTCTCTCCTTGTGCACTGGTATAAATGTTTATGAATGCTTATGAATACTGAACTGTGGCTATATTCTGGCCATCTTCACCCTGTGACCTTCAAGGACTGATGTTCCAATGAATCTTTTTGTTTTCTTCCACAGAAAATAACTCTTCCAAGACTACTCATTCAAGTTTGATCTAGCTGTTTGCAAAGACATGCACTGCTGTACTGAAAGATGGCAGCTCTTACAGGGTTCTTCAGCTTCTGGAGCAGATGTATTTCATCACAAGCACAGGTCACGCCTGGCTTCTCACTCTTTCGGGAAATAAAGATCTCTACTGCCAAGTCAGTGAAACCTCTTCCCTGCAGGGTCATCGTTAGTTTATCCCAAGAGTGACATGACTCATTCAGAGCAGTCACTTCTCCGCAACTATCTTTGGGCCTTTGCTTCCATCCAAAAATTACAGCGGATGAGTTCAGAACCGTATACATCAGAAAAAAAAACCAAAAATGGCAGCAATCAAGAACTTTCCCACATAAATTCACCAAATATGAAAGACTGGTAAGTGGTCTGACAAGCCAGGAAACTTCAAGCAACTTGCCTCCTTGATGCACACATTCAAAATAATGCAAAATCCAGCACTTCTTGGAAAGTTTCTGGCTCAGGCATCCTCATTCCTGCACATTACCGTGGGGTTTCTCTCTCTGAAATGCATGAGTAAGGAGTGAAAGCAGAACTGGCTGGGCAAGCATAAAATATTTGAAAACACCAACATGAACAACACTGCCAACTTCGCCCACCTACACTTGAGACCAACCCATTAACTCCAAGCTCCAGCTGAACAACACAGCATCAATTGTTCACAAAATACAGAAGATTATATCCTCCTGGAATAAGTAAAGGGCAGCAAGCAGCTTTTCTAACCATTAAAATAAGGCAGCATCTGAAACATAAACAGAGATATGCCCCAGACAACACTGCAAGGACCCTCAAAGCATTTTCTCTCTTTAAAAGTTTTCCCCTTCCACATTATTACTGAGTTTTATCCTTCAGAATATGAATGGGGAGTAAAGCTGCCTCTGTGCACTGCGCTCCCCACTGACAGACGTATAAATGATTCACAGCTGCGTTCAGGAGACAGATCAATTAATCGTTGCAGCTTTCCAGTATTTATATTGGGCATCATTCAAGTAAGCCAGCTCCGAATCGATTACTCATCGCTTCCAACACCAGCAGATCCTCTACTTCATTTATACGATTATCTTTGTTGAGAACAGCACGGGTCATCCAGGACGAAGGACCCTTGCTCCAAAGAAGAGTTGTATTTCATCACAGACAGGCCACCAAAAACTTCCCCGGGCCCTGGGAAAGAGGCAACTATGCATGCTGGTCTGAGCAGAGTGCATAACTGCACCTGGAGCACTGTGTGGGAACAGGGCCTCAGCTCACAGCCCGTGGGGTATCCTGGGGACCGCATAAATAGAAGCAGATTGTTGTACAGGGATTGGAGAAGGCAACGTCATTCACAGGCGGTGTGGGCCTAAACCTCACTCTTTCCAGCCCTCCCCCCACCACAGGCTCCCCCAGACTCAGGTGGCTTCACCTACTTTTTGGTTTCAAGAGGCAATGCAAACTCAAGTCCCTGCCTTGCAAAAGCAGGAAGGAAGGGAGGCTTTGCTGAGCCAGAGGAGGGCTGTCCTGCCTGGCGTGGTGCGCCCACCCAACGGTTCAGAGCCAGCCCTGCGCCCTGCATGTGGGCAGCATCCCAGTGCACTCTGCTGAGAGGAACTTCACCCTAAACATTGTGAGCAGCATGAAAGAAGCAGGCTCAAGGCTCATTTAGAACTCTTCAACAGTTTATAACCTGACTGGAAAAACAATTTGTTCCAGCTGGAGTCTGCCCAGGATGTGGCCGGCAGAGGGAGGTACATGTTGGAGAAGGGGTAAAGAGAGGAGCACTACCCAATACATCATCTTTCCTACAGCAATTCTTCCCTTATTAAACTTTTTACCCATTTGTAAGCCACAGTTTAGGGATAACTGTCTGCCTTGCTCAGGCAGGACTGAGTGTCGTGCTCTGGAGCCACAAGAGAAGGCCAAGAAATACTTGGACCCAGACAGCCCAACCCTCTGCAGAGAGGGAAGGTGCCGTGCCCACCAGCCTGTGGTCCCCACACCGTACCTGTGCTTCCGACAGCATGACGTCCTTGATCACTGGCTGCCCTCGGGGCTCGTTGTTTTCCAGCTTCACGTAGGTAACCTGGTACCCGCGGATCTGTCCGTGCTGCTTGTTGGAGATGGGCAGCTTCCAGCTTACCCGGATGGCAGTCGAATTCACAGACTCTACCTCCACCTTTCGTGGTGGAGCACTGGGCACTGCAACACACACGGGATGGACAGTTAGCAGGTACCACACAACTGCTGTCAGCTACCTCTCAATCCTTTGCTATGTTCCCTCCACCTCACTGCAAGGACGGCCGTGCTGGCACAAATGCCCTGTACCTGCCTAGGAGGTGATACTGCAGTTTTCCACCATGACCATATCCCTCACCCTTTCCCAGCATCCAAGCACTTTTGCTACTTTCAGTAGAAAAGAGCACAACTGTGTTATGTAGGAGCACCTCTAATAAAAGCCACTGCGCTTGATCAGACCTAAGGTCCATCTATCCCTGTCTTGTCACCAGCAGAAGGGGAGCAGGGAAGATTATTTTATATATATAT
>NW_008592578.1:0-1488 GCF_000691845.1 Merops nubicus
CCATGACCATGATGAGGTCCCACCACTCGAGAAGCTCCCATGACCACGTTGGTTCCCACCAGTAGAGAAGGTCCCATGACCATGATGGAGAAGGTCCCATGACCATGATGAGGTCCCACCACTTGAGAAGGTCCCATGACCACGTTGAGTCCCACCAGTAGAGACCACATTGAGTCCCACCAGTTGAGAAGGTCCCATGACCATGATGAGGTTCTACCAAGGTAGAAGGTCACATGACCATGCTGAGGTCCCACCACTTGAGAAGCTCCCATGACCACGCTGAGGTCCCACCAGTAGAGACCACGCTGAGGTCCCACCACCCCAGAAGACCCCTCAACCCCCCCCCCTTGGAGATCCTCCAAACCTCTTTCCTCTTCCCTTGTAGACCTGAAGACCATCAACCCTTCCAACATGGTCCTCTACGTCCTTCCCCCCAACCCCGTGGACCTCTACGTCACCAGGACCCCCAAGGTCACCTGCTGGGTGGTCAACTTGCCCAACGACTCCGGTTTCCAACTCTCCTGGTCCAAGGAGACCCCAGGTGTCCTCAGCCCGGACATCTTGGACCTTCGAGAACATTTCAACGGGACCTTCTCGGCCACCAGCACCTTGAGCGTCTCCGTGGACGCTTGGGAGGCTGGAGAACGTTTCACCTGCACCTTGAAGCACCAGGAGCTCCAGGTGCCCCTCAACAGGACCATCGCCAAGAGGACAGGTGAGGGGAAAAGGTGGGCGTGGGTGGTGGAGAAGGTCTCCAGAGGTTGGAGGACGTCTGGAGAAGGTCTCCATGGAGATGGAGAACTTCTCCTGAGCTTGGAGAACATCTCCAGAAGGTCTCTGTGGAGCTGGAGAACATCTCTAGAGCTTGGAGAACATCTCCATAGGCTTGGAGAACATCTAGAGAGCTTGGAGAACATCTCCAGAAGTTCTCTATGGAGATGGAGAACGTCTCCAGATCCTGGAGAACGTCTCCAGATCCTGGAGAACATCTCCAGAAGGTCTCTGTGGAGCTGGAGAACATCTCTAGAGCTTGGAGAACATCTCCATAGGCTTGGAGAACATCTCCATGGGCTTGGAGAACATCTCCAGAGCTTGGAGAACATCTCCAGAAGTTCTCTATGGAGCTGGAGAACGTCTCCAGACCTTGGAGAACATCTGGAGAACATCTCCAGAGCTTGGAGAACATCTCCAGAAGTTCTCTATGGAGCTGGAGAACGTCTCCAGACCTTGGAGAACATCTGGAGAACATCTCCAGAGCTTGGAGAACATCTCCAGAAGTAGTCTGGAGAACAGCTCCAGAACGTCTCCATGGAGCTGGAGAACTTCTCCAGAGCTTGGAGAACATCTCTATGGAACTTGAGAACATCTCCAGAAGTTCTCCATGGAGCTGGAGAACGTCTCTATGGACCTGGAGAAGGTCTCCATGGAGCTGGAGAACATCTCCAGAGGTTGGAGAACGTGTCCAGAAGTTCTCCATGGAGCTGGAGA
>NW_008592579.1:0-5848 GCF_000691845.1 Merops nubicus
CTTCGCCCCCCAAACCGAGCCGCAGGCCGCGGGGCAGCCCCCGGGGAACCAGGCAGCGAGCAGAGGAGGCCGAGCCGGCTGCGGCCGCTCGGCACAGATCGCACTTCGTGGGCCCACCAAAGGGCCACGGCAGCGCCATTTGTAGCACCTTGGTGCCGTATCCATGCACTCAGATTTTCCAAGCAACGTGTCTGTCGCCTCTGGTTTGTATCAAGCTGCACCGTAGCTGTACACAATGTTCAGGCCATGCTTGGCTATCACCAAGGAGTTTTGGTGACTGAATTTGTGTTTGTCGGTGATTTCTAGGCTCTGTTTTTTGCCTGTCTTTAAAAGCATAGGCAATAACATATTAGGGACAAATATTTGTAAAATATTAAGGACAAATATGCCTGGCAAGTAACACCCTGCCTGCACATTACCAGTACAACTACTTTTATGCCTATGAACATGAACATGGATTTCAACCACAACAGCAAGACACATTAACAGACAAGCAGATTTCCCTGAAGATACTGCAGACCCCAGGGCCTGGTTCAGCCCCATACAGCCCATGTGTGCTCAGGACAGAATAAGCTTTGTCCTTGGCAGTATCAGTTCAGACACTCGCATGAGGCTCCTGAGAGCCCTTGGGGAGAACACCGGCTGCCTGTCTCCTTCGGCGGGAACCCGACTGTCCAACCACCGATCACCTCCACCGGGACTACAAAGCTCTTTTGACAGAAAGGCACAATGCAAAAAGCCAATGCTCCAAGGGAAAGACAGTGGCACTTGGGAATCACTAAGAGTAACACTTGCCTGCTCTCTGGCTGGCCCTCCGTTCCCACAAGAAATGCACCCAAAGGTCGGGATGAAGCTCCAGAAGATGTTGTCTGTGCAGTGTGTTGTGCAAGAAATAGATAACAAAAAGTCTGCACACGGTAAAAGCACAAAGGAAATGGTTTAACTGACTTCTGGGTTTGCAACATCAGAATCCCTATGTCTTATTCTAGCATAAAATTTCTGTGTGATGTGAGAAAGCGAGCAAGTAATTTTCATAAGAATACTAATCAACTTTTTTTTTTTTAACAAGAGTATAGGAAACTGTTGCATCAGGGCACTATAGAACAGCTTGGGAACACAAGTTGATTATATCCTGAATAGTATTGCTAATTTTAAAAATAATGTTTATGATCTTGAAAATATTAACAGCAATTGAAGTTATGGTCTAACATCTTCAGCTGTTTTAAAATATGTAGTTGTTCCAGACACATCTTCAGCACTGTATACCTAATTAAGTAGTGAACTGAAGTGCCAATTTCTCACATCTTAAAAGAGCCGTTTTCAGTGCATTTTCTTTCATCATTCCTTTATTGAGCATTTATTGGTTTTGACTCATTCTAGCATGTTACAGCTATCAACACCTGTGCCCATTTAGGAATGAATTTCAGTACAAATCATACTGAATTGAATAGACATCTCAAAGACGCATCACAATTGTTGCTATATTTTTAGAAACTCAGGCAAAGAAACAAACAACTTCAGTAAAAGTGATTTAAATAACAAATAACTTATCTTTTATAAACAGCTTATCTCCTTGAGAACAAAGAATAAACAAGGCAACAAGAGCTGGTTTTTCTTCCATTATTAACTCAGATCACAATACAATGGGTGAAATGTCAAGAATAATTGGAGAAAATGACAGCATAATCTTCAGCAAAAACATCTGATTTATTTAAATTGTCCTTGTTTTTTTCTTAACCTCGTTATCCAAGGCAACATAGAGAAACTTCTCATTCGAGTCTAACATTTTCTACCTAAGTGAATAAACCCTCTGCAATTCTATGAGCCTTCTATACACTGGCAAACTCTGGAATGCCACCACATACTGTATTGCACGCCCCAGGACCTGAAGCTGCATTGGCTCTAAGCACCTGACAAACCCATGTTTTGGTCTTAACCTGAAAGAACAGGCCTTCCAAGTATACTTCTGTAGATTAGCACGGTTGATGTCCTGTAACAGACACAGGTCCATTCTGTGGCACGTTTGTATACTTCATTCTCTGTACTCATCCCTTTGTTCTCTGACAAAGATGTGACATTGCAACTGTGTAGAAATTAAATTGACCCTTGCTCAACTCAGCTGCATTGTTAGTCTGCCAGCTAGCCGAAAGTACAGGTGGTCTTTAACAGGAATAAAAATCAGAGGTATAATAAAACCCCTCCAGAGGCCCTCTCTGGCCTCTAGTGGTATAAACTGCCCTTGTTTTAGAAATCCCGATACACCGGACCCTATGGGAATGTGCGTGTCCAAGGGTCTTTGGATCTCTGCCAGACTCTTGCTGAGTTTCTGCAGGAGGACAGGGTTTACCCACCTGCAAGGTTCCAAGATATTCCCACCACAGAAAACATCTTTGGCTCCCAAACATAAACATACTTTTGGTATAGAACTGACCATTCAGCATAGTCCAGAAAAATAGAATTTGTGGCTAGTTTTCATCAGCACAGTTTCCATCAAAAGCCATTTTTCTGGGATTACATCAGAACATTCTGGGTTAAACTTGATATTAACCTCATCTATTTAAAGACAATCAAATATTAATAGTCAACATTGCTTATAAAACCTCAGATTAATAAAGCTGTGTAAATGTTCCCAAACTCATGGACTTACAGCCATTTCCACTACCATTACAGCTTACATTTCAGTCAGCTCCAACAGTTCAATGTGTTAGAAATCCATGGCACAGTTTTCTAGCTACACCACCACTGCTCAGCCTCTCAGAACAAGGAATTCACAGTAGAAATGAATGCTGTGAGGTGGAGGATGACATTTTAAGCATTAAGGAATCTAGAAGCACGTAAGGGAATCACCCCTTGTTGAAAGGGATAATATTGTGTCAAAAGGGAGAAGAGAAATTCAATGCAATAGTTAAATCTGGCTATAAGTACCTTTATAAAATGTGGCTATTACAAATTATATTTATAAGCTCAATATTTTTATCTGGCAGAGAGGTAGGGAAGGCAGATACTCAAACACAACATTTCAAAGCACTAGCAGCCACTGCAGGGCTCAGGAAGTTATTTTTCCATGTAAAGCATTGCACCATTAGTTCCATGCCTTGTGGGTTTTGCTTTATCCTGAGTCACCATTCCCCACAAGTTTTGGCAAAATATGCCTGTGTTAACTAAAATCTGTTAACCTGGGCACTCGTCGGAAGGTTGGAGAGTCCTAACTGGATAATGGAGAGGTTTGGTTTCCTTTCCAGTTCAGTGTGACTTTTCCTTTTAAAAACAAACAACTAAACAAAAAAAACTACTTGAGAGGTATTACTATACCAAAATTAAGAATTAATCATCCATTAATACCTGCTTCTGTGGGTTCATGCCATGAGATTCTGGTATTCATATTGCCGCTTGAAGTTAAGACAGAGATAATTTTGTGCCATAGTTAAATAAATAACGTGTGGTAACAAAGCCATGAGTACCTAATCTCCTGTTTGTTACTCTCAATGCTTGATTTCTTGCATCTAATCTTTGGACCTTCAAACACAGCTGACCTCTCACCCTCCACATTTGAAATTTGGCCCAAAGTTCATGTCAGAAAAGGAACTGAAACTTTCCTTTCTGAATTTATGCTCACCTTCACCCTGAGAGAACCTTTCTAGCGAGCAGAAACAACTGCAACTCCAGTCTTGTGGATCCCCAAAAACATCCCAAACACAGCTCAAAACAAACATTTGCTGTGGGTAGGAAGGAAATAAGTAGGCTCACACAGGACTATGATTTTCCTGCACCTTCATTGCTGCTCTTTGCCTCATTAGGCAGGGTGGCATCAGGCTTTCACGTGATGTGAGGCGGGGCTAGTCATGAAGTGGGACATCTTCCTCTTTGTTGCCCAGGTCAGAGGCTTTGTATTTAAAAACACAGAGGTGGGAGACCTCACCAAATTACTGCAGCCTCCTTACTTTCCCATGCTATTGACACGTAGGCTCTAAAACATTAGCTCCCTGTAGGTTGCCTCCACACAGCTCCCAGCAGCAGTTACCTCTGCTAGGAAGGGCAGGTAGGACAGCGGTGCAGAGGTGGTATGCCGTGAGAAAAGCCTTCAGCTTCAGCCTCACTCTCAGTCCCTATATGGTGTGAAAACAAATTAAATTTCTGATTCATCACAAGCTCACCAACTTGCCCAATGTACAGTATTAGGCACTTCTGTCTTTGGAAGAGGTAATGAAAGCAAGCTCGGCCAGGAGGTAGACAATATATTATACCTAGGACAATAGCAGTGCTCTGCCATATTTTCACGTTTGCAGTCAGATGTGGTAGCACAGGTCATGAAGCAAACCAAAGCTTATCCAGATGCATGCATATGTAATCTCAGTAGAATTAAAGAGTTTTTTTCTTGCCTTGATGCAAGACCAGTTTAATAACTAGTATAATTTAGGTAATGCTCCCTTTCACTCCCACTTTGTAAAACTGTGTCATCTTAATTTCTGTTTATAAAGTGAATAGTTGGCAGCTATTAGCAGAAAGGAAGGAAGTATGGACAGTGCACTAGTAAAGGCAAGAAATACTACTGGAGGAGTGATGAGCAGAAAATTCACAGAAAAATTACCAAGCAAACCACCTACAAGCATACTGCTTATGTGGATGGGCTATTTTTGTAGCTCAGGTTCATCTCTGCTTTCTGATTATCTTTTTATTAACATAGACAGCTGCCAAACTTGCCAGATGTTGACTTTGAATCTATTGGATGTGATTTGTGGGCATCCTGCTATTTTGCCTACTGCCTAGACACAGATTTTCAGAAAAAAAACCCTGATTTTCCTACAGTCTCAATTGTACCTACATAGAAAGTCGTGTAGACATAGAATGTAGTGTCATCAGAACACTTTGATAAGGAAGGAAAATTATAGATCCCTTTAATAATTGGAGGGATACTGTACTTCTGGAAGACCTCTGATAGTAATTTAGAAACATTAGCCATGAGTAAATATAATTTCTATTCATTTATGTCTTAGATGCACCAAAAAGGCAAGCACTCCACTTCTCTGGGCACTATTTTATTGTAGCACACCATCTAGCTGAGTCAGGTACAGAAGAATCAAAGACCTTATGCCTTGGGAGGAAATAATCCCTTCAGCACCCCTTCCCTCTTCCTCTCATTGTTTTTTCTATCTTTCTTCAATGCCCTCAATGTCCTAAACCACCTTTCCTCCTCCCCCCTTCTGGAAACACAATTTTCCTTTCCAATTCTTTATAAAAGAAATGTGAACAAACTCTTGCTTTTGTAAACTATGCGAATATAAAATCTGGGCTAGTTGGCTATACTACCATTAAATGCATATCATCTGTGCAAATTCAAGAACCTGCTATTTTTAAAAATCTTTGAGACTGCTACAGACAACACTGCCACCTCATTTGCAGGTTGAGTCAATAACCTAGACTTTTGTTTTCAACACAGAGCTTTTGTTAGGCATTTACCCCAGACTGCATTTATACCAGGCTGGTTACTTTTGTGTAATTCCCTGCATATACAGCATTTCCTATCCAGTTCTTTCATCCTGCTTCTCGCTGTTCCAAATCTTGATTATGGCATTGCCTTTTCCCTTGACCCTGATGCGACTGACAACGTCCTTGCAAAAATAATTTCTTAATTCTCTTACACCGGGACCCAGGCTATGTTTCTGGCTAATACACCAACCTAACGTACCTGGGGTTCCCCACCCGTAGTGAACAGCGACCCTGCCTTTCTGCACTCTTCAAAGGCAGCAGGTGAAAAGCTGCAGCCCGGAGGAACACAGCATTATTGTCATGTGTTCTTAAAATCCTCTTTGGTCTAAAAAAACGCAGCTGGGTTCCTCCCGCGCTGCCC
>NW_008592580.1:0-1477 GCF_000691845.1 Merops nubicus
CTCCTGCAGCACTTGCTTGCCCCAGAAGACTGTTTGATTCAAGTTCAGGAGCAGTGAGGCAACCAGCCAGGGCAGCTTTTGGGCATCTGTGGCCAGGAGGGGCATGAAAAGAAGAAGCATTTCCCTCCTTCCCCACCTGGGTTTCTTTCTTTTTCCTTCTGTAAAGAAGTGAGAGCAAAAACACAAACTACACCCGAGTGTTAAGAGTACAACCAGACTTTATTATATGAATTACTATTAAACATCTTTCTGAAAAATTCACTTATGGAAATAAATTCTAAAATAGCAACACTCACAAACGTCACGGATTGTTTTGATCTTTTTGAACCTTTTTGCAGAGCAGTGATACAAACGTCACTGAGAATTGGACATTTTTAGGTAAGAAACACGTTTTGGCTTCTGAGCCAGTTTTAGTGACCTTCCTACTCGTTAGACCCGACTGTTTTTCCAAAGGACATAAAAATAATCACTTTTCATCCTCTGTCAAAATGATGCTTTGTGCCTCCAGGGTATTTTGAGGTGGCTACAGAGCTGATATCACTCAGAGACCCCCCGTGGCTGGCGCCTGTTGGCAGAATCACCCAACCCAAAACCTGTGTGGGCAGGGATGGGGCTGGCGAGGCCGGGGCTCTGTGCCCAGGGTGTGCAGTGAGCAGAGGCTGCAGAGACCCCCGCCCTGTGCCCTCCCCATGCCTGGCACAGGTCCTGGGGGGCACCGTGGGAGCTGGGCACACCAGACCCCTCGGGGATGTGCCCAGGCAGAGGGAGCAGAGGCAGCCCCGGGCTCCTCTCTACCTGCAAACTCCGGCTGGGCCACCAAGACTCCCGGGGGGCAACGTGCCAAGTGCAGTGCGGGCTGAGCAGAGAGGGGAGAGGAGGAACCGTGGCACAGCTGGCACAGCTCCCTGCCAGCTCCTGCTGCTCAAGGGGCAAGACACGGCACTGCCTGGCACGAGGCCACCAAAGGGAGCTGGGCACCCTCCTGCCCAGCCCGTCCCCCCGCGGGGTCTGGGGGCACCACAGCAAAACCCCCCAGGGGCTCGGTGCGGGAACGCGCGGAGAGTGCCCGGGCACAAGTGCCTGGCAGCTGCTGCTCCCCACGTGCCAGCCCAGCCCGCTGGCAGCAACCTCCCTGGCTGTGAGAGGCTGAACTCCCTTCCCACAGGAGCCCGAGCTCCTGCCCCACTGCCCGTCCAGGCCTCCTGTGCTCCTGGAAACTCGCTGCAGGCCGAGCCCGCGGCAGCTCAGAGGCACCACACACTGATGAGCTGATCCAGTTCCAGGCTTGGTTTTCATCCAAGTATGCAGAAAGCTGCTTTGGGGCTGGGAGGGAGGAGCAGCAGCTTCCTACGGACCCCAGCACCACTCTCAGTCTGCAAATAGTCCCACCCAAGGACTGAAGGACCTTCTATTCCCAGCCACAGTTTGACACTTAGCCCCTTGTGCCCACGGCCACAGAATCCCAGAGGGGCTGGGG
>NW_008592581.1:0-3066 GCF_000691845.1 Merops nubicus
TGGCACCCATCCCCCTGTCTGCCCCGTGCCTCTCCAGAAAGGCACTGCTGGGAAGGAGCGCCGAAGCTCATGTCTCCAGCGCTGTATCCACCCCTTCCCACCCTCTTGGGGTTCGGTCCTGCCAGTTCCACTTGTGGGCTGTCCTCACCACTTTGGGCCTTTCTACCGCTCCCCTTCTTGTGGCTCCGGATGTCACCACAGACACGCTTTTATGAGAGTGGGCTTGTGCAAGGCTTGTATAAAGTGTTCTCAGAAATACGAGGTCTTGTCATTTGTAAAACTAATAAAAATGTCCAATAATTTTTACAAGGGAAAAATGAGTCATTGGATGGCACATTTCTCATTACTGGCATTTTACAATTAAAATGAGCATCTATTGAATCAATCCAAAGCTCTTATTGTTAGCAGACACTAATAACTTCCTGAGCTATTGAAGATAGTTTTTTTCTGAAGAAACATGACCCCTGACCACGGCATTTCTCGTCGAGAGCGGTATCCAGCTGAGACCAGCTCTGCTCAGCTCCTGCTGGAGTGGTTTCAAACACATCCTGATGAGACTGGTGGCTATAACTGGGTGGGAAATTGTTTTTAAGCCCTCAAAAATGTTCAAGATTTCAAAATTTTTCCCGCTCTACATGGGGATGAATCCAGAATTGTTCAACATTTTTACAAAAAAAAAAAAACAAGTCCTCATGGAAACCAGCTCCGGAATAGCCAATGGCCACCGGTCACGCTGGGCTGGGCACAGGGGGACTCCCGCCCGCCCCAGCCCGCCGGCAGCTTGGACTGCCATGCTGGTGGCCAGCTTTTCCTCCCAGGGTGGGACACCCATCCCAGACCTCATGACCTTCTCTGGTGAAAAATGAATCCAGTGAAACTCCCCTGATTTCACTGCGGCAGCTGCGTCTGCGTGGCCGGGCGCTGGTCTGTGCTGTGCTCGGCCCTGTGCAGGAGCCAGACCAGCAGAGTGGGGTCATCACCACCTCCTGCTTCGGAAGACAGAGAGTTTTGCTGTTGCTTGTGTTTTCAAAACTCACTGGAAGCTCCAGGACAATATAGGAAGGGCCTAATTTTCAACAGGCACTAAGCCCATATGCCGCTGTCTCCTGAAAATCGGCCTCCCTCCACCTGTGTCAGGATGGATCCTGGTAACAACAGTCTCCATGTGCTTTTGAAAATGGACACCCTGAGAGCAAATGAAGGATGGTCTGAGAAGGGTTCCATGAGAAGAATTCCTGCAGTGGCACAGGGTGCAAGCAGTGCTTAGAAGATCTGAGTGCCCCCAGCCAGTCCTCTGTCCACTAGGGCTCATTGCAGCCTCATGACATTAGTCCAAGAAGAGCCAGCTTGACTGCAGGACTCATTTCTCACAGCGCCAGATGAAGCAAAATGGATTAAAATGCAAAGCCCACGTAATGCCTCCAGCAGAGGCATCCAGGGGCAGCTCCTACTGCAGGATTTAGCAGGGGGAGCTCCCAGTTGTTGTATGGCCAACCACCAAGCAAACCCCCAACATGCCCCTTGAGGTGCCCTCCCTGGGAGGTGGTGCTGAGGACAGTGCCACTGGCTCAGCCTCGGGGGGGCCCGCGGCCACCCATGCCATCCCCCAGGACACTGCCTCCCGCCTGGCAAAGGCCAATGACAAGGGAATTAACCTGAGCTTTGGGTGACTTTCTTCTCTTTATGTTCATGCTGGCATCACATTTGTTCTGAACTTCCATGTGGAATGCATGTTTTAGGAGTGCTCTTTTCCCACATGTGGCCACCTGCACATTCCCAAGGCAGAGGGAGAAAACCTTTCCCTGTCACCATGTCAGAAAAGAGAAGCCAAATTCTGTACAGAGAATACAGTGAGTTTCTGGATGAGAATGAACATCTTTCCTCCAAAACCCTGATGGACCCTGGGCAGCCAGGCTGCTGTCACTTGTGGGGAGATTCAGTCCCTATTTGTATGATCAAACACGTGCAAAGCTGATGAAAAACTACCATGAAATCCCACTGCACAGCAGTAACAGTGAGCAAGCGCTGGCTTCCACATGCCGAGTGCCCTGCCAAAGAGCTGGCAAGTACGGATCCTGCTGGGCTGTGGGGTCCAGATGCTGCTTTTGCCATTGCAGATCCTCTTCATGCAGGTCTGCAAGAGACAAGCTCCAATACAGGCTCCTCTCTAAGAGCCTGCTCAAGCTCTTTGCCAGAAATGAATGCCCCAAAAACTAACACCCACCCCCAAGGGAGACTTCGCTCTGTCCTTGCTGGAAGAGCTCTCACCCGCACTGCTCAGGGACTGGAGCAGGCACTTGGTGTTTGCTGGCTGAGCACCCCAGCCTGGGCGCATCAGAGTGACGCTGGGCTCTGCTCCCTGCGCACCACTCTCTCTACAGACTCTCTCTCCATCCTCCCCATTTCTCTCTGGAGGAGATGGCTCTTTCTCTTGGGAGAGTGCCATGGGAGTGGGGATGCTGATGCTGGGCCCAGATGCTAGGGACAAACAGATGATGTTGTTTTCCATTCTGTGTTGTGAAATGGCTCCAGAGCTGGAGACACTTCCCACTTCTTTTCCTTTGCTACTGAACACAGGGGTTGGGATGATGATATGTATTGTCATTTATAAGCACTGTAAGACCCTCCCGGGACTTAGATGCATAAATCTTGTGTTTGCTTTAGCATTCTTTTTCCTTCCTGCATCCTCGCAGCACAGCTTCTGCCTCTGCTGCATGCCTGTGGGACTGAGCGCTGCAGAAGCTGGAGTCCTGCTCCCGAGAGCACCAGTCTGCGCTGCTGCCATGCTCCTCTCCTCCTGCTCCAAAGGGAGGGCCGTGGGAACCAGCTGCTAATCCAGGCTGTCCCAGCCAAGGTCCCGCTGTGGCTGCCAGGTGCCTGAGCGCAGCGTGCACAGCGGGCATGGCCGACAGCCCGCGAGAAGTGCCAAGAGCTTCCCTTTATGGCTCCGTATTTCCTGTCAAATTTTTATGGGATTTCCTCAGCACTCAGATTTATGAACGTGCTCGCCTGGCTTCGGAGGCGCAGGAGCCCGGTGCGGGCAGGGGCCGGCCGCTGGCAGAGCCG
>NW_008592582.1:0-626 GCF_000691845.1 Merops nubicus
CACCCCCCCCCAAACCAGTACACATGACCATAGGAGAAGTTGGTCGTCTCACTCTTCACAGAAATCTAAACACTTCTAGGATGGCCTATGGGACATGATTTACTTGCAAACAGCAACAAGAGGCAATACTTTGGGAAGGAAATGCATGTACTGAGAGTGTTTGCATTCAAAAAAACCCATGTGGATATGTAAACTTGCACTCTTGAAAACTGAAGTAGCCTATAATTGGGTTATGGATCATAACACACTAAAAAACTACAGCACTTCAGGGTGATGAGCTGTACATGAAACACTCATTGTCAATGCTGCCATTTCTCAGCTGATTCACATAAAAGAGGAAGTGGCTTTGGCATGTAATCAATACCCTAAGAGAGGGAAGTAGAGTGAAGCTTGCTGTAGCAGCAGGACCCCTTATTAGAAAGAAGATAATGTATTCTTATTCTTAAAGATGATTTAAAGGGCAGAGACTGCTTATCCTGACATTGTAAATGATAAAAAGCCAATTTCTGGGATTGAAGTTCAGTGCTGAGGTGGGTGAAAAAGTTCTAGTATGGTGGAGTTTTAACTAGTGGAGTCGAACATATATCACTGGCTTACACCATGACTGTGTACTTTCCCAAATCTTT
>NW_008592582.1:657-7322 GCF_000691845.1 Merops nubicus
AAATATAGGCTCCAGTCATTGTGCCTGCCTATTTTTAAGCTGCTGGTAAGGACCCCAGTGACCCGTTGCTCGCTCTGAAGTAAAGGGTGTAGCTGTTGAGTGTAGGTGGCCAGTAGATACGTCAGCAAATATGCTATTCTGACAGTGTCAGAACATAAATCTCATGAGATTTATGACCTTTGTCTCTGGTGCTTATTCTCAGTTCCTTTGTGCTCTCCTGCTAGTCTGTTAACTCTTTGGGAAATGCCTCTCACTCACCTTTGTCTGGCACCTGAACAGCACCTAGCACGGTGAAGTTCTGGCTCCTACATGCAAACCACAGTGTCTTAAAAGGCTGTGAATGATCATGGCAGAGTCTGCAAAGTAGGAAATTGCAAATGAAGACTTTTGTATTTAATTTGCAGTAAGAGGATTTAAGTTAGATAGTAAGGCAAGCTTTCTGAGAGCAGCTCAGTGGAATATAAATCAGTTGCCTTACAAGGCTGTGGATCTATTACCACTGAGAAACTCAGAGAGTAGGTTAGCCAACCCCTTCTTAGGACTCATGGGTTAAATGACCTTGCCCAGAAACACAGTGGTGAACTGTCTGACCTCTTAATATCTTCTTTTGGGCTTTTTGTTTTGTGCCTCTGTGATCTCTCTAAGCTGATTCTGGACTTTCATCCCATACATCCCACTCAGACAAGGGGGAACCCTGTGTCTGAGCTCCATATTCACCTTGTAAAACCTGTTGACTGAGCAAACCTTACCTGAAATCCACCAGTGCATTTTGTATCAGCCATTTTATATTATGCTATATTATTTATACTATGTTTTTCAGTATTATGTTCCAGAATAGGCTCTAACTTATACAAACATAGAATCAGAATAGTTTGTATTGGAAGGGACCTTTAAAAGTCATCTAGTTTAACTCCCTCTGCAATGAGCAGGGACATCTTCAGCTCCTCTGGGAAGTTGTATTTTTATGGTGCAGCTCTGACAGGAAGAGATGCTCTCTGATGTAAATCAGGTTCATGATTACAGAGCCCAGTAATTGGTGGCCCAAAATTCATCTAATTCATTTGTTCACATCCAGCACCATAACATCTGTGGGCCCAATTCCAGTGCTACTGCATAGTTACTAGAGTTGCTTTTCTTCTTTTCTCTAGACTATATGGGAAGAACTGTACTAACAGCTACTTGAGGTACAGAGCAAGCTGTAGAAAAACCAGTCTGCTAGTGTCTCACACAACAGAGGTAACAGAGCTTTTGTTGAGGACTACAGTACTATATTCAAGTCCAGGCACTACTGTTCTCAGAAGTGTATTGGTGAAAAATAAGAAGCTTCAAGGGATAATTATAATACCCACATTTATTATGTGGGGTGAGGGATGTTTAAAAGTATCAGGAAATCCACAAATCTTCGAAAGGTGTAATCATCACAGGAAGAGGTAAGATACTTCTGAGGTTCAGTGAACTATAGGATGCCACAACCTTTTTTTTCAGTAATGGACAAGTCTGGGGCAAACACTAGGAAAAAATCAGCACTGTTAGTATAGGTGGAGGCCCCAACCCTGGCACCATTCAAGGTCAGGCTTGATGGGGCCCTGAGTGACCTGACCTAGGTAAAGATGTCCCTGCTTGTGTAGGGAGTTTGGACCAGATGACCTCTAGAGGTCCCTACTCCAAAGGTCCCTTCCAGCCTAAAACATTCTATGATTCTATGAAAAAATGACCAACTGAAGAACAGTTTTCTCCAGTTTGCAAGCTGGAAAGGAGAGCTGACCATCTAAGTATTGGCATTTACAAAGTAAGCTCACAGAAGCTGCACAGCTCTTCAGACAGGCAGATACTACTGAACAGATTGTGCAGAACATACACAATCCTTTCTGTAATGACAGAAGGACCAAAGGCCAAGGAGCCATCTGACCTTTTCTTCCACCCCCATGAACTTGGCAAAGAGGATTTTTGTCATTGTCAAGGAGGTACCTAGCGGGCTGCAAACTATGCTGAGCATTATGCACAGAGTCATATCCTTTTGGCTGAGCAGGACGTTGGTCACACAGTCTCACCCATGGAGCTGGGCAAGGAATACACGCTGCTGCTGAGCACCTGGGTGCTGACATTTCAGGGTAAACAGGATTTGGCAGAGAGGAAAAAAGGCAAGTTACACTGAGGGAGCATTTTCAAGACAAACCAAGTAATTTAGGAGTTACTGAAGTTACATGTACTTCTTTTTGCAAAGCAGAATAAAATAGCATGGAACCCACAAGCTGATTATGCTGTGGCATGACTGTGACTCTGCCTGTCCTAAAGGAATACAAAGGAAAGGACCTGTTACAAGTGCTTTCTTAAAAATTAGAGACTTTACTGTGAATTTTATATTGCAAGAGTTTGTGTCCACGCAGCTTAACAGCTTAACTGTTACACAGACTTAACTCTCTACAAGGTCCTGTGTCATTTGTCATCTGAAGCAAGGTGAAGAGTAGGCAGAGTACATCAATGGGACTTCTAGAAGTGTATCAGGCACCTAATAATCACATCTTGATGTGTCAGACCTTGTGAATGAAGCACTGCTTCCTCTGCCCTTGCTTTTCTCTCCATCTTTCTCAGTTTAGACTCCAAGGTCTATGGACAAGGGTCATTTGCTCCTCCACCAGCACAGTGCCTGCTCTGGACAGCAGAACAAATAATATCATCATCTGGAGGAACCTCCCTGAGTAGAGGTCACTTGTTTCTGTCGAGCTATGAAACATAAACAAGGGGTGCTGTTTTAATGTGAGAAGTTTCCTCTTCAAATCAGAAAGTTAAAAAGTTTCCCATACCCCTAAATCTCTCAAAGATAAAAGAGAACAGATACTCACTTGGATTGTTCTGACCTGAGAATTGTTACCTGTATATTATTATCATCAAATTATCAAATCCAAATCTGGTTTGATAATTTAACACTAAAAAGAGGACTTGGTTAACAGGCCCAATGAGAAAACTTGGGGTTTTTTTCCCCCTCACGGAGTCAAGTGCATAACAGACATTAAGTAACAAAGAGACTCTTTAATACACTATCAGCCGAAAAGACTTCAACACTTGCCTTCCTTTGAAAAGTGGTAAGAGCTATGAAATTAATACAGTTTCTCAGTTCTCTTCTGTCACAGGAGAAACCAGGAGAGATCTGATCCTGCCTGAAATTTTGGAGTAGATGGGGAAAGTAAGAAGGAACTGCTAATAGAAGTAAGAAACATCCCAGGTACTTGAGACACAGCAGTGAGGTGTATCATTATTTTCCTCACTGCTTTAAAAGTAAGGGTAGGATAGAGGGAGACTTCAGGACACATTGACATTCCAGGCAATTAATTTAACAGCTGCAGAAGAGAGAGGAGGGGAAAAAAAATGTAAAAGAGCTAGGAAGCTGGACACAGATGCTTGATTTGCACCTCACCAACACTCAACCCCAGAGCTGAGTGGTGGGCAGCAATAGGTGTAGCTTGTAAAGCTGATTTTCCTGCAAATGAGCTCTCTGCTAATTTAAGCACAAAAGTTCATTCAGCTGGTCCTTTTCAGAGGAGTGGCTGGAATACTTTGTGTTGTCTTGTTTTTGCTCTGCCAGGGATGAATAGAAGGTGTTTTTCTATGTGCTACTGTGAGTATGAGGTCTTAGGCTGTGGTTTGGTTTTTGTTTGTTTGTTTTTTAATGGGGAATTGAAAGCAATATTTAAAAACACTTGGTAAAAAGACTAATATTCTTCAATGAAGTGTTCCTTAGATCTGCTGGAGGCTCTTGTAGGTTTAGAGAACATACTTAAATTTAACTGCAATGTTCTGAAGTTTTTTGTAAAAGACATTCTGTGTCTCTAATACAGAAGATTGCTTCAACTTCCTGGTGTTTATTTTGAAGGTGTAAGCCTTTTAAAAGAGCCATAATAATAACAAGCAGTCTCTTCTCTAAAATTATTCTGATGTTCTAACTATTGTGTTTAGTTTGTTTGAAGTATTCCTGTGGCTAAGGACATGTAAATGTTGCTATTTATGGAAATAACAAGAAAAAATGAACTTGGAGATCTTGACTCTGCATATAAAATCAAGCTGCTGGCATGCAGAAAGCTTGTAATAAACCTATTGAGGCAAAACTTTGCAATAGACATAAATGCTCAATATGGAGTAAAAATTACTTAGATGTGATTTTCTTCTTTGCTTCACAAGATTTTATGAGTGGCAACTCTTGTGTCTAACGCCAGTGAAACATGATGCTGGTTTTGAGAAAAGTACTATTTTTTCTACCTAGATGAAAAGCAAGGAGCTAAGTTCTTGGGGGTGCTGCTTGATTTTGTTTCTTGATGCACAGTTTATGTAAAAAGACACAGTTCAGTGAAGTCTATATCCTTGTGGGGGCAAGCTGGTATTTGTGCTATGCAGGGGAAATCCCTTCAGGGTCAAGGAGTCGTGTTCTGCCCCTGCAGGCAACTGTGTTGGTCCCTCTTGCACACCCACTTCACCTTGTGAGCTGTAGTTATAAAGTTGTTTAATTTTCTTCTACACCAACAGAAGTCTGGTCTGTGATAATGCTGTTCTGATTGGCTGGTTATGAGTAAAATCCAGTGCTGCAGGAACTAAGGACAGTTGTTGCCAGTCATGTAGGTTATGTGGTCAACAAATGCTGGAATCTTCACTGCTTCCCTGCTTCTTAACTTTCTGTTGTTTATCTGCAGCTCTTGAGGGCAACTGAATACACAGCAGTGTCAATCAGTAGCATATCTTCTTGCAGGTTTTTTTTTTTGTAATGGCTACTAGACTTGGGAGTCTAGTCAGTGACACCTGTATCTCTTTTAGGAAAAGTAGCAGTTTCCAAGATAGTTGATTATTTGAGACATACAACTAGTCGAGGACTGGAAGACAGTGGTCTTGAAGATCTGTGCAACATGCTGGACCCGGATCAGAAGGATGTCTCCATGGACCTGGAAACGTTTCATGCCATCATGAAAGAGTGGATTGGAGACTGCAAGAGAAGGTGGTAATAGCCTTTTCTTGCTCTACTTCCTAAAAGCCCCTGTGAAAACAGAGGAGTAGAAAGTTCTCCTGTGGCTTGCACCTTCTGTACTCTAGAATAAAGATGATACCATGTCCCTGTGACCACAGTGTGGATTTTGGCTGGAAGCTATTAAATGTTCAGAGCTGGTAAGCAATCCAGTGTCCTACTGATTTTGTGACCCTTGCCGCTCCCTTGTTTCAGGGAGGATGGTGCCACTGAGGAACCAGCAGCAAGCGTGGAAGACCTGGAATTTAAAGTGCCTAAAGGCATCTCTGAAGGTACAGACCATTTTGTTCTGTTTTTATTCAGTAAAACTCCACTTTCTGCTCAATAACCCAACCCCCTCCATCTTCCAGCGAAAGGGATGCATATCCAGATGAATGTTACATCTGGAAGCCTGGAGACCTTTGGGGGTGATGTGTCCAATGAGACATTCTTTCATTCCAACAAGTAATGTAAATTTGATGCAGTGTAGCAAACAGAAAACAGCTGATGGAAATCAGTCCTATGATAATGCTCCAATATTTCCATGCATTCTCAACATATTCTTCTAGGAGATGCCAAGTTCACAGAGATGAAGTTAATTTGCCACCACATTGTTGTCAAAGTCTTGATTGTCATTGTGGGCCACCATCACAATTGCCAATAGGAATCTCAAGGTTGTCTGCTTTTCCATTTTCCTGTTTTTAAAAAAAAAAAACAAAACACCAATACAAAAACATTGCACTACAGAGAGGACTCAGTCCTTTAAGACCAGGCTTTGAGGTTAAAAACTGGGGATTATCCACTGGGCACTAATATGGTGGGCCTTTCTGCTTCCATCCAGGGCTTCCCAGGCATGTAAGCCTCTTGGTTTTGCTAGAGTCATGGGTAAAATCCCAACGGAGGGCAGTATATTCTCAATGGGAACCAGTCTTTTTGTTAGGTGTAGGGGTTGTTGCCTTTTAATGGCCCTGTAGGACAGAATTACCATGGGTTTTTTAAACTTATTTTGGTTATTAATAGTACAGGTCGTTGCTGGTAACTGTCTTGTACCATAACTGGGATATACATCAGCATGTCTCTTAACGAGATTGTTGATTCATTTGACTATGCCATTGGGCTGAGGATAATATGGTGTGTGGAACCCCAACTTGATGCCTCCTCCTTGTGCCTGGTCTTGCACCACTGTGGCTGTGAAATGCAACCTCTTGCCAGTTTGAGTGTCTTCAGGAATGGGTAGAACGCTAAACAGGTCCTACAAAACTTGGACCATCTGATCTCTGGTGGCTGTGATAATGGCTGTGGCCACTGACAGCCAGGATGCCACCTAGTATATTTATACTCTTCCTTGATGTTTGATTCTTAACCTATCAGCTTGCTGCTTATTTCAAACCCCAATTTGGGCCCCTGTATCCTTTAAGAACTCAGACCTCGTTCTGCTGGGACCCGGCGGGACAGGAGTGCGAGGCTCCCTCTGGGGCACCACGGGCAGGAACTGGCCCTGCGGGGATGAAGCCCAGGCCGCGGAACGGTGACGTTCCCTTAGCAGCGGGGTGCGGCTCTCTAGATTTCTCCTCTAGCAACTCCTCCAGTCGCCAGATAACCTCGGCGGGTTGCCTGCCACCCCGGTAGGCTGTGCCCGGGGCCGTGCGGGGAGGCTCGGGTCGGGGTTCGCCGCCGG
>NW_008592583.1:0-18339 GCF_000691845.1 Merops nubicus
TTTTTTTTTTTTTTCTCTTCAGAAGAAATGTGATCCTCTGACGATTTACATGTATCTGAGTAGTTTGGCTGAAGATTGTGGGACTACTTGCAAAGTGAGCAGATGTATGGAGCTGGGTCCTTTCAGGAGCACTGCTTAAATTATTTTACAGTTGTTGGGAATTCCCTCCATCACAAGCCTCACTGCAAATCACAGTGCCAAAGAAAAGGGAACTTGAGGATGTTGGGATTTCATCAAGTTAGTGTTCTGAGCTGTGCTTATAAATGGGCTGTTTGTAAGTCTGGCCTCTCTTACAGTAATGGGTTTAAGAGCAACTCCAAGGAGTTCACCAAGGTAGGCTGGAAAGGGCAGCAACAACAGCTCTTTTTTTCTGTGCATTTTTCATTCTAATGTGGGTAGAGGTCCAGGGGAAGATGCGTGCTCTGACATATTCCTCCTGCTATTGAAACATTAACTGGAATTTTCTTCTCTGTTTCCATTAGAATTCAGTGAGAACTAGGGACTTAATTCCTTTAGCCGTCTCCAAAAATCCCAGTGTCAAGTTCTGGGATCTTTCTACATATAGGTGCTCATTTTGTCAGCTTGTCTAACATGTCAAGCTATGCGTGGGCTAAATAATTAGAAGTGAATATATCTTATATTACATGCACCTTTAAATGTTGTAAATAATTTCCTGGTAGCTCAGCAATGAATGTGGCTTCTATGTACTCTGCAACACTGTTTTTAAGATCATGGGTAATAGTTTTTTTCAAATGTTACTGTGAAACCTTAGAAGTTAATTACTTGAGATAGTTGGATTATTTTTGCTTATCTTTATTCAGCTAGGACTACATACAATTTGAATGTAGCACCAAGGTATGAGTCCACCTCAGATACAGTCAATTGTTTAAGTCTATCAACAGCTATTTTATTATGGGAACAACAGAGACAGAAGGCTTGTGTTCTGTGATGAATGTAGATTAGAGAGAGGTCACCCTGACATACTTAATTAGTTTCAGAATTTTAAATTAATAGGTAGCATGCCCCTAAGGCATCCATACATTCAGGCTGAGGCTGCAGGGTATCTGGTCCAGCTCCTGCCTGCTTTTGTCAGTAATGACATGGCTTAATGCACTGCTTGTATAATGGCATAAGATATTATGGCAGGGCCAAATCACTGTAAAAACAAAATTTGCATAATGCTTTCATCATACTAGATATAAATTTCCCTTTGGAAGCATTTGCACATGTTAAATTATTATGCAGATTTCTAGTAGATGATTGGCTCGATCTGGTATGTCTTCAGGTGCTTTATGAGAGCAAAGCAGATGCTTAAACAGGTTTCTCCAAACAGTTATTTGAGAACATCTAGAGCTGTATGAAATTGTTACCCTGTCTTGTTGTAGGACCAGTACTAACTTGAAATGACTAACCTAAAGGGGACCTGAAAGGCATTACCTGTTAAGACCTGAATCATAGCACAGAATCCTGACTTCAACCCCAAAGTGGAGCAAACCGAATCTGAGAATTGTGTTTCCGGGGAATCTGACTGACAACTCCATCTCTCACAATGGTTTGTCTTGTATGGGTTCTCTCTGCAGCAGGCGAGAGGTCACTGTAGGCAGGACCACACACACTTTTCCTTCCTGCTCTATAGACCTCGGCATGATAGTTGAGTTTCCTGAACTTTTTGAGATGCATAGAGTTTCAGTTTGAGTTAAGTTACAAATCTGAGTTAGATGTGCCAAGAAATTACAATTCTCAGTAGCATGTGAGATATGATAGCGTGAGGCAGTTTTTAATTAATTTAACATAGATTATTTTCCAGTTTATTCAGGTGTCAGACTGGGAAAAAAACCCCAACACATAGTTTAGTATTTCTCAGAAATGGAGACTATGTGGCCATGCATTTCAAGGAAATGATACCACTGATTTATAGTAGTATTAGTGAAAGGAAACATAGGAGGACGGGATTTTCAATGATATGGGTTTTCTGTACTTCTCATTGACATTTGTAGTCAAATACTTCATCAATCATCCTTATGAAAAAAAATTCTTAACAAATACCTCTCTACCCTGCAGCAAGCTGTAGTTGAGATGCAAAAAATCAAGTAGATTATTACTTGTTAATTTTTAGAGATTTAAAATAATGTATGGGTTTTATATGGGTGATATCACTCCAAAGTGTCAAAGGTCCAGAAATCTGCAATGAAGACAACTGCATATCATTAGTTTGCTGTCTTTTGATTTCCCTTAACATGGCATTACTTGCTGTCAGTCAGTGGCTCTTATTTAAGTAAATGGAACGTGTGACAGACACTTCCACAACTAGTCAGCCTTTTTTCCTTTTCTCTTTTTTTTTCTTCAGAGATAATGCTGTTGAAATAAAATGTCACTGAGTAATGGTTTCCTGCTGCCACATAAATGCCATAGTAAAACCAATTATTTATTTTATAATTGTCTGTTTTATGGAAAATAAATACTGGAGCAATCCCCAAAATGTTTATTTCCTGAGTAGAAGACACTGATCCTCTGACAGCCCTCTATTTTCATGTATTTACTTCCATTATTATGCCAAATGATTGACAGATTGCAAATTGAATCATTTTGTCCTATGGGAACAGATGTAGTTGAGTGATTTTCACACAATACTGATCTTGTTGAATTCTTGTCTGTGGTCAGTTCAGACTGACTTTCTTGTTTGCAGAATGTAGGAAAAAGCACTTGATTTCCTGTAGGTCTGTGACTATTTAGCTACCTGTTTTTACATTCTTCATCCTTTATCCATGATGTTACGTAGTTTGCCTGTGAGAGGAGTGCAGAGGTTCCTCTTCTGCTGTTAAGACCTTTTTCTTTGGAATTCTACTTTTACATCTCTGTCCTTACTGGCAATGGTATTATACAGAGCTGTCACAGAAAAAATAACTGTCCCTAATGGGTATTCAATTCTGCAAATGAGAGCATGTGAGAGTAACACAAAAGATGACAGCCAAACAAGGAGATGTATTTATTTATATTCTATTTTAGAAAAACACAAAAAACCTGTGCCATGGACACTGCCAGAAGCACCTGGCAAGTATTCCTATAAAAATGACCAGAAACATATACATTAGTTTCAGTTTATGTGGTTTAAAAAGATAGGTAAGAGCAGAACCCTGAAAATACTAACATGAGTGTAGGGAATCTTCTCCTTAAGATAATTTTTGAAAACTTATGTAATTTTTCCCATAAGTATCATATTTGGTTTTTTTCTTCCCTGCTATGAAGTGAGACTATGTAGAGACAACTATGTCACTTTTTCCAAAATGGGATAGAATGAGAAAATACAACACAAAATTCATTTCAGGCTTTCACAAATTCAGACTGCCTTAATTTTTATTTTGTTTGAACTAGTCTTCATTGTTTACCTTCCCCCTCTTTTCTCCCTGAAATCTCAAGTTTGATTCTGCTTTTCTCCTGCCCTTACTGAAATTCAGATAAAGTCTTTTAGGCTCCCCTGAGTTTTTCCACATTTGTATCTCTGTCACTGAGAGTAGCATGTAGTGTCTTATCTTGATGATATGTTATGTGATGGATGAAAAGTCTGAGAAAAACAGAGCATGGGAGAGAGGAAAGAAGCAAACAGTACAAAGTCAAAGCATCACAAATTTACAGGCATGAATAATATCAATTTCCAAATATTGCTATTCTGCTTGTCAGAGGCGTAGGAACCTCAGGTCGGAATTAAATATTATTTAAAAAAAAACAAAACAAAACAAAACAAAACTGTGACACAGGAAAATTTGTTATAAAATTATAAAACAAACCTCTACAATGTAATTACTCTTGGTAATACATCAATGATACTGCAACAATAGGAAACAAGGCTGCATTTTTCAGCATCACTCCTGTGGGTATGTATTTTTAATTTCAGTCACTATTTCCTGCTGTTCCAAACATGCTATATAATCTGCAGGGATCTGGGGAATTAATTAGGTACATTTCATTTCTCCTCTAACTAATCCCTTCAATTCCCATAGTTTAGGGAGCTGAACACACCAATGACTGATAAACCACAAGGGCTTTATTTACTTTACAGAAGGTTCTGCAAATCCCAGCGAGATGCTGGCTTGTGCTGAAATTTTCCCCACCTAGTCCTTGGGATAGTGGCATTTGAATGTGACCCTTGATATCTGAAGTATTTTTGCACTTGGAAAAGGCAAATGGGAGTAGATTAGTAAGAGCAACTATAGCAATTTAACAATAAACCTTTTCTATAGCCAAGTATTTTCTGCTTAAAGTGCCTCAGAGGGGATACAAAACATCATTTAAGATAAGCAGTACAAACTGTGCCCATTTCAATTCCAAAAATAATAATTACAGTGAAATATCCTTATTTTTTTCTGAATGTGATTACAGTTGATGAAATGGACTTGTTTTCAGTCTGGTTGTACATTTTCTTTGCTGGTGCAGACATACTGGGTTTGGCGGAGCTGAGCCGGGATGCGAGTGCCGTGGCTGTAGCGCTCGCTTCCTCCAGTGCACACTGTGCAGCTCAGCAACAGGCTCTCACCTCGATCTGCTCCCTGAGCTCCTAAGGCCGGGAAAGAAAACGTGATAGTTTCGAATGGATACTAAGGGTAGGCACTGGTGTGTACTCCTTTTGTCAGATTTACCTGGGGCAGTTACTTTGTGGGTATAAACTGAAAGTGTTTGACTTGGGTGCAGGCCAGCTGGCTGAAGAACCCCGATGATTTTGTTGAGCTTTGATTTATCATGTACATATTTTCATAATTTCAGAATGGGCATTATTGAGGAAGTATGTGTATAGAAGCTGTAAAGCCCATCTGAGAATTTTTTTCATGTCTGTTTTTGTACTTTTGAAAGGTGACGAAAGAAAGAAAAAAAGGCACATTATTTTCATCTTTTATCCATTACTGATGATAAGAACAAGCAGACAGTGCATCCCAGCTTTCCTGGATTGTTCCACAGCTGTAAGGTGACTGCAGAGTATTGCTGAGAAAGGCCAGTCTCCTTGCCAGTACTATCCCTCATCTCTTACTATCACTGGTTCTGTATCAAGTTCATGTCAACACAGTGGTTTTTTGTAGTATTTTATTTATTTGTTTTCTTCTTAGATCTATTGTGTCCTTCGTTAGGACAGAATCCCAGCTTTCTTCAGCACTGGAAATAAATATTGACTTGAAATACATATCAGGTTGTATGTGGAGAGAGTGAATAAACTCTCTGAAAGAATTTTCTTGGAAGGCTCTTTGCAGTAGGGAAAACTTAGATTCCCCATGACTCCTCTAAGCCATTTCTTCCCTGGGCTTTACAACCACAGTTGTGAAATGCTAGTAGACTTCAACAGCTCTGAGACATTAATATATTCACTTTCATCATTACAGTGAAACATGATGATTTTTTAGAAGTAGAATCTTCACATTATGTTGTTATAGGAGACACAACTTAAAAAGAAGGATTTGTAAGCACTTATCTCTCTTTTAATTTCTGACATTACATATCCAGAATAGTCTGCTGATAGAAGTGCAATACTAGTAATGTACTTGCAGTATTTATGATGGTTCTGAAGCTTCTGTGAGGTTTCTTTGCCAAAATTTGACTCTTGTTCTTACAAAGTCAATTGTCTGGTTCTCTAAAAGTTAAACAGAGTCTGTATAACGTCTCTTCTCCATATTGATCTTTCCATAGAGCCCAGAGGAGCATTTTTATCCCATGGCTTATTAATGTGACAAACACTTAGACATTTATTTGGAAGGAGCAATGATGTCATCTGATGTGCTCTAAAATCACCTGTTCGATTTTCCACATTTGAAATAGCTTTTCATTACCTTTTCTTACCTCAAGTAAGGCTGGAGGTAATTAAGCCTTGCTAATTTCCTTTGGTTTTTTTTAGTTAAATAGAATACTTCAAGTGTACAATCTTCTTTGTTAATGCTATGCCTAGATATTAGGCAACTGTGAAAGTGCTGCAAAGTGCTGAGATTTAGAGAGATCAGCTAGCATTTTGTAGGCTAGGATCCAAATAATTCTGCTGTTTTATGGTGCTGTCAGTAATATGCTGTAAAATTTGCTTTAATTCAAGTGAGCAGTCAGACATCTTTGAAAAAGGCTACTACTGTGCTTGAAAAAACTGGAATATTTCCAGGCTTGCTGCAAACTGTAAAACTAGTTGGGGTCCTTCTGAGCCTCACAGAACAGTATTTGCTCTCTAATCCAGGACTGGCAACTACATTTGAAATCCCTGTTCATCAGTCCAATTTCAGTTCCATGGCTAAAAAGCAGGAGCACACAGTTTATGCAGGCTGGCAAACGTAGGTGAGGCATCAATGAGTGGCAGTGTCTGCAGCATGTTCACAGACATGTAAAGGAATAACCAGCTTAATGGAATTTTGTTGCCAAGCTATCTAAATCTCCAGTGAAAATTCTAGTCTTAATTTCTCCTTTTCTACCAAGAGTTTGTGTTACAGAGTAATATATGCAGCTCTGAATAAGGGCTTTTTTCACATTGTCACCAAGAACATTGTTAGCATGTCAGAAGGTGTCTGACACAAGAACAATAGAAAGAAAAGAAACTGTCAGCAGTGTTGTGACCATATTGATTACATGGAGCTTATCTTCCCCTCATATTCTCTGCTGTCTAAAATAATGCCATTCGCCTTCCTGTGTGAGCAAGAGCGTGTTTGCCAGTTAAACAGTGAAAGCCTGGTACACAGATAACGACCTCCTTTTACCTGTAATAATTTAGTACTCCAAGGATCAAACACACACTTCTTGAATGTTACTCTCATTTAATGCCATATTAAAAATATCACACTGACTTTCAGAGACTTTTCTATTTTAATTTCAGTGACTTTGAATGAAAACTTTATTTTCCAGACAGAAACATGCAGTTGACCAGTGAGGGATCAGAATACCTTCACATTGGTGATGTTTGTTTGCTTAATTGTCAAAATGGGCATTTTATATGAAGGTTTGATATTATTGAAGTTACAATAGCGCTGCTCAAATTTTTTAAGTTTTAGTAGTTAAAATGAAGTTGTTACTTAGAAACGCTTTCCTGTCAGTAAATCTACTTGCATAGAAAATTCAGCCAACTCTTCTTCCTCCCTAGAGTTCATCATGAAAGACAATTTAGAGTCCAGAATTCCCAAACCGTGATACCCTCCAGTGCCAGTCAGTAATTTATAGTTGCAAGCTTTCAGTATTCACATCAAGATCTGATAATTATTGGCTTGGGTTTAGGCTTAGAAATGGGCTTTTGAACTCAGAATTGCATGGCTAAACACTTTGAGTTAAGACTATTGGCTTTCTAACGTAGAAGATTCATCCATGTTATTTAAAATAAAGTTTTAATCAGACATTATCTCATTTGTTTAAAGTTAAATTTTGGAATTTCTTTTCATCAGGAATTTTTGATGCTTCATGCCCAATGAAGTAAAAATCTTTTGGAATTTCTGCCTCTCTTTTGGAGTGTGAATTCTGAAATCTTGCTTTGAAAAATTGAAAGAACCACTTATCTTGCAAACTGAGGTTGTAAAACTACCCGTGTTCTCACTAGCTTCACCTCTGAAAGAATATACATTCTGTAAATGTTTATAACTCAAATCAGACTGAAACGCAAAACTAAGTGTAAAGACATTAGTTCAGTGATCAACGTGACACTCACGGAACTATTAGAAATAAGAAATTAATTTTGCTTAGCCTTGATATGAAGGTGAGGGTTTAAGGGTTGAGACCCTTAAACTCTCTTTATCTGGTTTTGTGCTCTGTCTAGTAACAGAAGCAAGTTGTGTCTCAGTATTTAGTAACAGTCTTTGACCAAAGACACATCTGTATGGACTTCTGTAGTTCTTGAGAACTCTGATGCAACAAAATCCTTATTCAGCTTTTGAATACTTTATTTTCTCATCTTGAAGTTTAATAATGAAAGTTTTTACACTTCCTATTTTAAAATCCAAATTACAAACAACGCAGTCTTGAAACATAACTTGAAGAGTTGTGTGGATAATGAAATCCTCTAGGAGTATCTGACATTTGCTAACTAAAATATGAGAAACTTAAAATATCTATGCATATAATTCTTCAGTCTTGTAATAGAGGTAGCAACTTCATCATGAAGCATTACCCAGAGATTAATAAACAAATGAAGCGAATGGCCCTGTCTATATTTTGGGACATCAGCTCCTCCCAGGTGGCCATTAATCCCCAGAAAGCTTCCTTCCTGAGTCACCATTGCTTAATTAGACCATTAGGATATTGCATGTTGATTGCAGTTTTGCCAAAGGCAGAAGATGATCAAATGACTACAAGGATCTGCAGTGTAAAACTAAAATGATTCCAAAATATGTAATGGTTTTAACTGTAGGAGACCTGAAATAATGTTATGTTCCTATGTGAACTTGTATGCCTTGAGTGAAACATGGAAGGAAACAGTGTGACCCAAGCAAGGAATACAAAAATCAATAGATTACTGCATCATAACTCAGATTTAAAATGTGCAATTAAAACGTGTATTTGATTCCAACCCTAAAATAGGTCCTGTAATGATTTTTTGAGATGGTATTATAATTCCATCCAGTGATGTTTTCTTCAGATTTATGTCCTGCATAATCAGAAGTGATTGCAGAAGATTTATCTTAGAAGTCAAGCTTCACAGGTGAGATTACAGAATTTCTTTCAAGAGAGTGTCACATGCATCAAACGAGCAGAAAATCAGAAATTAAGCCTAGAGCTTCTTTATTTTTAAAAAATACATGCATTAACAAGGAAATTCTTCCTTTTCACTGATGCAGAAATCTTTGTGAGCAAGCTATATAGATTTTACTCATTTTCATACAGTTGTGTGAAATAGGCAGGAGTTCAGCGTTTCATTGGATTGTAACCTGCCCGGACAAGTTTTCCATCCCTGAGCGTGTTGTGTTTTAGGGAATGACTGCTGTGAGTGTAGGTGGTTAAACAGCCGAAAGACAATAGCAGGCTCGCGGTTGGTTCCGGGCTGGAATGTGTCTATAGCCAGCCTGTGCATAATGTAAATGAAGGGTCAGAGGTGGCTGATGCAGAAGCTTGGATGCTAATCAAGATGTTGCTTTAAGTGAATAAATCTTCAGCTCAGTTTCAAGTAAGGAGTTCAATCATAAGCAGTTAGGTAAAGGCAGTTGCTGGCAAGAGAGCAATGAATCTCCATATAAACCATTAATCCCATTGCATGAACCTAGGGGTGCTGGTAAATCAAAAAAGCTTGAAAGGCAGGCAGGGAAGACTATGATCACGTCTTTGCTTTAGTACTTATGGCCTTTATGAGTGAAAAGCTCTCCACGAATCAGAAAAGTTTGTCCTTTTTTGTTTGTTTGTGTGTGGGTTGGTTTTTTTTTTTTTCCTTTTTTGAGTGTGTGTGTGCTTTTTTGTTGTTTTGCTTTGTTTGTTTGTTTTTTAACTGCACCTTTTCTTATCTTCACATTACCTTTTCACATCTCTAGAACTATTGATTCGTTAGGCCCCAATATTTTGAATTCAGCCTTAACATATGAAGAGATGGTCCTTAATATTTTCCTACTGGAGTTCTGAGACTGAGTAAAATTGTGTTTGGTTGAGATACTATGTTGCCAAAGGAAGATGAAGCTTAGCCCCAAAACATTTTTTCTACTTTCTCAACAGGAAAGTTATTTTTTTCCTTAGCTTTGGAAGTTGTACTTTGTGGTTTTTTGTTTTTGCTTTTTTTTTTTTTTCAAAAAATAAGATACATTATAAGGAAGACATCATGTCAGATTGAAGAGTTAATCAGTTTGGGTTTTTTAATATTATTTTTTTTTTATTTAAAAGTTTGACTTCTCTCACTTAATTTGATGTTTAAACTTATATTTGTTTAAAAAAGAAATGTATGTCATATGTATCTCACAAAGATATTATGAAGTCTGTTTCATCCCGGTTTTACAGTGTGTTCTTAGGGTCAATCAACCAAATACATGGAACAAATATTAGAAATGTTTTTTTTCTTTAATGTTGATAAGAAGGTATTTGAGCATGGAGCAGTATACTGTAGAATGTCAGAGTGGTCTGCTCTGCTTATCCAGTTTTGAAACAGATTACTCCCATAGTTTAATAGTGTTTTTTTCTGAATTTATGTATACAATCTGGCAGTGGTCATTTTTTTTTTCAGTGAAAGGTTTCTCTTTCATTAATTTGACATCTTATTTTCCTGTTTATTTCACTTGATATCCTGTTTACCTGTGGACCACTCCTGGGTGGCTCATTAGGCTACAGGGTTTTTTTTCCTCATACTATCATAGGTGAACTTCTTCAGATGCAAACAAGCATTCTTGAAGACATAGCATCTTAATAATGTTTTTTCCCAGGAGTGTTCCAGATAGCCCCGATACTTTCTTGCTCATATACATGTTCCTGCTTTAGGGTTCCCAGGCTTTTCATGATCTTGGAAATTCACATTAAATAGTAAAGGTAAATAGAAATATGTTTTTAAATAACACTACAATAGCTACTTCTTATTAATATCTAGTTATAACAGTGTATTGGCATGTTACAATTCTGTTCTTTTCAGTTTACAGTAAGGTGTGTAGTACATGGTGACAACTGTTAGCACTGTAAGTGTTGTCAGATGTATACCAAAGCCTCGAGCTGCCCTCAAATCTTCACTAGCACATGGGGTTGATTCTATTAGAACACTCCTTAGAAATGAACTGGGTTTTGTCAATCCTCATGTCTTACAATATTACCTCAGTACTGTGAATTCTTGAAGAATAACTACCATAGCTCTGCTCACTTTGTTTTTCAAAGATTAAGGTGACAATTCATATAAAATATTAAAAGAAAGTACTTTTTTACGCACTATGCTGAACTGGCAGTATTTTTCATTCTTTCACAAAGGCTTGAAGTTTTACAGTATCAAAGAAAGAATTACATTGAAGAGGATCTCAAGACCATCTAGTCTAACCTCATGTTCATAGTGAGTCATCTTTGCAGTGTACAAAGCCTTTTCCAGTTGAATTTGGAGACACTTCAGAGATGGAGGATCTGGACAATCTGTACTGGCACTTGGCTACCCTCATTATGTTAGTGTCTGTTTTGTTGTTTTGTTTTTTGTTTTTTTTTTTTTTTCTTTTTCGCTAATATTGAATTGGAATTTTCCTTCCTTATTGTGACTTGACTCTTGCCCTCACCTAAGCCTCTTATTTGCCCTCTTCTGGAACTCGGTGTGCCTGTGGCTTTTCAGTGCTGGGGGATCCCAGATGGGACACACTACGCCGGGTGTGGCCTTCTGCGTGCTCAGAAGAGGGGAACGGCCATTTCCTGACACCCTCTACAGTGTGTTATTGCAGAGAGCCATGTTTTTACAATGGCCTTTTTTTTTTTCTATATTCACCCGATGCATTTCTATTCTAGAGTTTAATAAATGTAAACAAACATTCAGACAGAATGAAATTTGAGCAGTATGCTGACTTTCTGGATAAAAATACAATGTAATTACGCAAATACAGTGAAGGATGACAGCATTTGTTTCCTTATCAATACAGCAATTGCATTATCTGTCATCTAGAATTGGTCTTTCCTAGACTTAAAAATAGAGGAGGAGAATAATGAAAGAAATAAAAAACTTCTTGAATTTACTTGAAGTCACACATTTCTCATTTTGATGGAAAACATTATTCTCAAACTAATAGTTTATCATTGATTTCCCTGTAAATATTGCACTTCAATTACCCTTTCTGCAATAACATATTGGAAAAATCTTACAAATTATTCAATATTTCAGTAGTTCTGCAAACTATGTGTTCTGCTTAGTGTAACAGCATCAAGTGTAGCCCATCCATACTATATTTGAGCCATTGATTTTCTTGGAGCTAAAACAATATTCTGAATTTGATTTACATTTAGAAAGTAGCTCACATCTTCACAGTGATGCTTGCAATTGCTGCACTTAAATTAATTTTGACTTGACAGTGTGTTTTTTTGTGACAAGTTGATTACCAAACTGTTGCATTTAGAATTAATTGATGGAATTCTTTGACACAATATATCATTGTCTAAAGTATGTAGAACTGGAGAACGGACAGACGTGAGGTGGTATTATTTGGTAAATTAAAGCTAACCAGCTATTGACAGTAACACTTAGCTAGAAATTCCCTGTGTTGTTAGATTTTTCTGTAATTGGGATGTATGTATTGTTTTATCCCTTCACCCTAAACATCACAATGGGAGACGAAATCCAGGACCAGATGGGTCGTTGGTCAGATTCAGCAGCCATAGCAGTATTCCAATATATAAACAGATACTTGAAGTATAATATTTTTTTCTTAGACTGTCTAGTGCAGTAACTTTCAAATTAGGCTCTGACTCCTTGTTGGCCTTCAGGTTAATTCATTTTTTTTTCTTATGACATTATTAATCCCTTTTCTCCAGTGGCTCATTTTTCACTTTTCAGTACTAATGGAAGACTGCAGTATATTAAAAAGCAAGGCACTTGAAATTATGTCTACTAGATGGTATAGTACTTCATAGCATGACACACATTTCATTTACATATCTTACATAATTATTCAATTGAGAGTAGGGTTAAACTATTAATTCAGGGGATGTTGCATCTCACTTGGTGCTATGCTTTCTTACAGCTATGCTTATATAAGCCAGCTGGAAAACTAGATCTGCACATGTGGCCTGTTTTTCTGGTTTCCCAGTGATTTATTTTATGACCTTCGTCAGGGAACTTCTGATTTTTCTCTATCAGTTAATTTCAGTATGTGACTTTTCTGATGTGTTTATATGTAAAGAACAGAGTTGTCCGTGTGTTTTAGTAGAATGTGGAGGAAGCTGGGGAGTAAGAAATAGTTATTAGTACTTCTGTCATCTGGAGCTTAATTTATTAGCACACATAAGCTAGATTAAAGGCTGTATGTACAAAAGTACATATATGCATTAAAAAGATATTTCTAGAGCAATTTATTAGATTAATTTCTTACCTTTACAGGATTAAATCTCTTAGAAAGTTAAATGCAGTGGTGAAATAAAGAAGAGGTTTACATCTGAAGCAACTTAGTTAAGTAACTGTGAGGTTTTATTGCAATGGAGGTAGGATGAAGTGTGCAGAGCTTTACTTAAATGGTGCTCCCACTGATTTAAATAGATCCTGAGGAAACAAGATATTGCTCAAAAGTCAAGCTGGTCCTATGGAAACCCTATGTCCTGTGCTCCACTTGCATCCTAATGGTGTTACTTAGAATTTCTGTACTATGTTATCTAGAGCTACCTTTTCATATATAAGTGAGTGTCACTCTATCTGGATTAAAAAAAAAAAAAAAAAAATTAAAAAAAAGTAAGGATCTGAAATTAAATATCTGGCTAGGAATTTTTGGCTTTCTCTTGTCCCTGGACTTGATGAAGTTGAGTGACTACTTCCCTGAAGAGAATGAATTTATGCCCAGAATCTACAGGTTTCTCCAGTTGTTTCAAATAGCCTTCCATGCATTCTAGACAGCTGAATGAACAATACAGACTAATTATTTTTTTAATTCCTTAGTCACTTGTCAGAGAAGCATAAAGAAATGCTGCCATTAGTTTCTTAACAGCAGTGATAAAGAGCTGATGATTGTTCTGATCATATTGAAATGGAACAAGTGTAAACGACCAGCTATTTTAGAAAATGCAGTCAGAATTGACTCCAATAATGGAGGTGGAGGAAGTGGAAAAGATGCATGGTTTCAGAGTTTAATGTATCCATTTCCAGCTGCTGTAGGTATTCCACAGGAACATGAATGTATATGTCCTGAAAAAAACTAAGAGATTGCTATTGAACGGACAGGATCTTAACTGAGCATTGAATTCTGCATTCCTTCTATATTTATTGTTACTGCATAAATCTTGTTCCATTTCTTTTTATTAGTGTAATGCTTTCCACATTTCCATTTCCATTAAAACCATATTCAGAGCTATTAATGGATTGTTATTATCCTATACTGTAACAATTAATGGAGCTTACATGCAAAGAGAAGAATGTAAATCAATCCTGCATGTGAGACAGTGGCGTAGTAGACTGATGTTCATATTCCCTCAAGCCATCACAGAGGACTGACTTCTGATTCTCAGATGAAGTGCTGAGAACGAGTAAATACCTATTTAGTAGAATTCTTCAGCTTCAGAAAAGGACGTATCTGTCCTTCTTTTATTTTAATGGAAGCTGAATCAGATTTCTTTCATGCATTTTGCTTTTGCTGTTTTAAAGATTTTTAGTAATGTAAGAAATTCAATATCTTAGTTGCTTTTGTGAAATATATCCCAAAAAGAGCTGTAGACAGACTCTCTAAATTTGATAAATTGCTGGCACCATTTGAACTTTTTTATTTCCTACATCCCCAGACTGATTCAACTGCCAACTAAGCATTGAAGACTTCTAGCAGCTAGTTTGAAGTCAGTTTAGTATTTTAGACTAGTAGATAAGCCAGCTTTAAAGGATTAGGTAAAATACCTAATGAATATGAATCATGCTTTTTCAGGAAGTGCTGCTGGGCACATTATTTAGAAAAATATATGCATGTACACTGGATTTCAAATATGAATAAACAGATGCTTGGAAAGGTGGGGAAATGAAGGAAAGAAAAGTGATTTGCTTAAGAAATGCAAGTGATATCCAGTGGATTCCTGAGTAGTCACTGTCCTTTTGACAGAGATGTGCCTGTGGAAGTTTCCATCTTTTCAGTCTTAAACCCCCAGCACATCCACCCATTGAGGAGAACAGTGTGATGAAGATTGCCTCTCCTCAGAAGTTATTTTCCAGAAGGTTGTTTTCTTTATTATTATTAATATTCAGCATACTCACTGGTGAGATGTAGAATTATTAAAGAATTCTGTGCTGATGAAGTTGACAAAGTTCAGGGGTTTGTTTCATAAAGTTGTCATAAAAATTATTTCTGCATGTCAGTAGATACATCATGTTGAAATCCTGAGAAGGAAACCTGAGCACAAAGCTCTTCCTTGTGCTGTGAGGGGGGTCTTCCTCTGGGAACTGTGTTCATGTCCTGCAGAGTCTGGCAGAAGATGCAACATTGTGTTTTGGCATATGATTTATGTCACGCTCTGTGCACGCCAGTGGCCGTACACACATGCGATGTGTTTGTAGGCTTCCTCCCTGTATTGCTCTAGAGTCAAAGGATGTAGAAGGGGATTTTGATATGTCTCACACTAAACCCTGCCTGTGAAGGCACCACGTTATTTAGGCCCAGAAGTTCAGAATTTTCCAATATGACTTTATTTTCCAATATCATAGGATCATACAATGGTTTATGTTGGAAGGAACCTTAAAGATCTTCTAGTTACAACCCCCCTGCCACAGACAGGGACACCTCCCACTAGATGAGATTGCTCAAAGCCTCATCCAACCTGAACATGAGGAAGAACTTCTTTCCTGTAAGGGTTCCAGAGCACTGGAACAGGCTTCCCAGGGAGGTTGTGGAGTCTCCTTCCTTGGAGACTTTTAAGACCCATCTGGATGCGTTCCTGTGTGACCTGCCCTAGACTAGATGGTCCTGCTCTGGCAGGGGGGTTGGATTCGATGATCTCTGGAGGTCCCTTCCAACCCCTAACATTCTGTGATTCTGTGATATGCAACTTTGAGTAAAAGAATTATTAAACAATTGTCAATAAACCAAAGATTTACTCCTACTAAAGAGTGAATATGAATAAGCAGAACATCTGAGTCAGTGTGTGGAACCATACTGTTTATGGTTGTGGTGTCCGTATTCTTAAATGCTGACTGATATTAATATTTGTGTCTTACAGCTTACTTTTATTATATCCTGGGTTTGAGTTTTTGAGATGGAACAGATGAGTTGTTATAAGATTGTTGTGATTGGAGAGCTATCAATTTCCATGTCTTATTCAATAACTTGGTTTTGTAGTTAAAACAAAAGGGAGATGATAATCTTTTTTCCTATCAGCTCATATGAGAGGTATTTAAGTAATATAATAAGTATTGTTTATTTATCTGATTTTGAACCTGGTGAAGAGCTACCACATGGTCCAGTGTAAATTATTGTAGCAAATTAGCACTCGTGCTTCATGAAATCTCTTACAAATCCCAACCAGGATTCTTAAATGCAGTTACTTTCAGATCCAATAGGATTTTTTTAGAAAAACCTAGAATTCAATGGTGTTTGCTTTAATCTCATTGATAGAATTGAAGTCAGAATGGCTAATGCTTCATATATTTGAATGTTCGTCCATCTGTCTGTTTTTAATAGGTAGATCTATGCCTTGTGATATTTATTTTAAGAAGCATGAGGTCAAGCTGCTTTATAGGGGTAGGTCAGGCTAAGTGTAGATTAATAGTGTTTGGTTAACTTCCATGCCAGTGAAGTTCAGCTTCAGTCAGAGCAGCACGTAGCAGAAGAAAGCAGCGTGCCAGTGTCCATCGTTACTACGCTCCACGTCCCCGCGGAGAAGGGAGCTGCGTGGCCCACGTTGTAACAGTTGGGTGCGGAATGTGAGATAAGGTTTAGTGTCCGCCAGGAGGTGAATTGGAGCCATTTCAGTTAAGGTATTTCAAAATGATCTAATCATTTCCTTTTACTTTGCACAAGACTGGATTCCAGTTCAGGCCACAGAGCTAGCTCAGAATTTTAGATTTAGTAATTGTATCTTTCACATGGAGGTGAGAGGGCAGAGACTTTTTTGCTGAGTTGCACTGGCAGGTTTCAGACTTACGGCAAGACCATCATCCAAAATGCGTGAAGAGTTTTGATGGAATAAGTAAGTACCTGTGACAGCACATACAACACCTGGAGAAAACAATAAAAATCCCTACTGCTCATATCTGTTCTCATATAAACCAAGAATAACTGTAATGAATCTACTGGAATTCCATCCATGTAAAGTTAGTATAAGGAGAAGGGAAATCAACTTCTATGAGCTCAGTGCCTGTTAATATTATAATCAAATGCTGGATATATGCCAGCTATTAGCTTGGGAGTGATGCAAGTCAGTGTCCAGCAACAACCACCTAATGTTACAGGAAAAATCTACAAATAAATAACTATTGTCTGTTTGTGGTTTCTGTCCTTAGCTAGAGGAATAAACTTCCCTCTATTAAGACTGTATATTTAAGTCTTGCTTAATGTCATACTTGTAGTATTCTGCTGTTATCCTTCAGCATGATAAGAGTTAAGTAAAACATTTTCATTGATTACTTATCCATATTCATGTTTTCTTCTTGTATCAAAACAGTTCCTTTCATTTTAAGAAAATGAATTATTGTGATTTTCCCTTAGTTTGTAAGGAATCCTTCAGATTTTATAAAGTGATGAGCAAAGGACCTACTCCAAAACACCCAGAATGTGTTAATTAAAAAATGCTATGGGCAGGAAAAGGGTTACTGTTAAGGTTCAGTTGTTTTCATCTTGGATGGTCCCCAGACAGGAATACCTGTAATCTTTCCTCAACAAGCGCGTGTGTGCGCAGTTGACTTCGCTGTCACGTGGAGAACACTGGGTATAATAAAGAAAGGATGTGATTTATGTGAGATCTATTCATGCGGTGTCATTTCTGGTAACAAAAGAAAGCGATTTTTTTTCTGTTAAATAAAGAACTATATTATACATACAGATACATTTCTACCTTGGTTATATGGTTGTGTGTATAGATGAAGATAGGACAGATGTTCTATTACCAGTAGTCCATTCCAAGCATGAATAACCTAGGTAATACAAGTTCAGTGCAAGACTTGACAGGCAGTACACTAAGTAAAAAGAGCAACTAACAATCGTTTTTCTTTCTATAATCTAAGCAGGAGATGCATTGAGTTGGCAGAAACATCCTGCAAGAATCAGTGTAATGAATTTAAGGCTAATGTTTTTAACTTTCACCCTCCTTGTCTTTTCAGCCTAAGGATATTTAGAAATTAGAATCAGTCCTGATTTTCAGCACCCTCTCCCTCCCCTCCCTCCCCCCCCCCAATTTCTGTTGAAAATGTAACATTTCAGTGATGTATCATTATACTGTGAGTAACATTGGTGAAAAAAACCAATTGTTTAAATCCTTGCTTATATTTTAGGTGTGAGCTCAAATGTCTCTTTGACAAACTGACCCTGACTTTATTACCTAGATCAGCACTATTACAATCCAGGGTAGCGTAAATCTCTGCCTGCCATGCTATTTTACTCCCTCCCATGGTGGGATCCTTAGCAGAGAAATTGGTTCTGTAAACTACAAGCCTTGCAGGGACATGGAAGACAAATGACACTGTAAAGAAGATTAAAGATTTTCACTGGAAGGTTGGCGTCTAAAAAACAGGTCTAAACCCATTGGATTAGTTTATTTAAGCCACTGAACTGTGGTAATTAGACTTACAGGGAAAGA